>NW_028270158.1:40170747-40471580 GCF_037043375.1 Chiloscyllium plagiosum | reverse complement strand
AGCTTGCAAATAGTTGCTATCATGCAATAAGCTACATATTGTTTAAGACATGAATCGCTTTTCTGTGGAATACCGAAATGGTTTTCTTTTACCACTGTAGACATCGCAAGCCCTGTACATTCTTAACAGGAAAGGGGATGATTGCACAAATACGCTAGATAGCATTGGTGACAATTAATTTTTACAACAAAATGAAAAGAACAAATGAAATAATTACATTGGTGGCAACTACATCCCTACAGGACACTAAAAAGCATACAAATTAAGGTTAGCTGATGCTCTAAAAATTAGACTACAAAAAACAGCAATGCATCTTACCGTACCTTTCAAACAGCCACCGATTTAATGGGGATGGCCAGATCTCCTGAAAGTTCGCATGGGCCCAAACACTAGAGTGACTATCTACAAGGGCTCGGAAATGAGAGTGCACCTGAAAGATAAGAGTACAAGATTTCAACACCGAACAAAAGGAAAAAAAATCTGCAACCCACTTTGCACACATGCAGCCCCTGCAGCTCACTTTATTTCAAATAGAGGTTCCTTTTCTCTGAACATAGTATTCAGAACCATTCCTGACAGTTAAACAGTTTAGAACTCAAGTCAAAAGAATAAATATGCAACTACTTTGAGGCCATGCCACCAATTAGGAGATAGCGAGGACTGCAGATGTTGGACAGTCAGTTGATGCAGTGTGGTGCTGGAAAAGACAAAGCAGGTTAGTTAGCACCTGAGGAACAAGAGAGGTGACTTTTCAGGATGAATTGTGCCATACCACCAATGCTTTGCAGTAAGTTGACTCTGCAGTACTTATTTGACCAATTTGTATCAACTTTAAAATTTAAACCAGGCTATTCAGTGTTAGAAGCATACCAAGGAAGGAATTCAGCCAAACTTCTCAGTCAACTAGTCAATAATGACAAGATAGGAATACTGCTGATCTAAAATAACACCAGCTGCATGGAACAAGTTGCAGTAAAATAATTTAATTAGATGGGCAGTACAAATAATACAATTACAGTAGCGCCTCGACATACAAACAACCCCGTTCACGAACAAATCGGTTTCGAACAGGATTGTACGTAAAATTTTGCTTCAACGTACGTACAAAATTCAAGGTACGAACAAAGGTATGAATGCAAGAAGCCTGTGTGCAACCACTTGGTTTCATTGTTCTGCTTTGCTATGCGCTTGTTGAGTGCAAAAGCTCTCGGGCTCCACGTTATCTCATTCAGTTCGTCTTTGGCGCATGCGCTGTGAACAGCGTTGTTGCTACGTCCAAGCATTCTTACGCTATCCGAACAGTGAGGAAAATTGATTCAGTTCGCGAACATTTCGATTCGCAAACTGGGTCCCCGAACGGATTAAGTTCGCAAGTCGAGGCGCTACTGTATAGCATTGTGAAATTTATTACTTTAATTATTAAGTTATTTCCAATCTTGCCCCAGTACATATACAATGACAACTCACTCACCGCTCTGAAATGCAGAATATCTTGAGCAGGAAGGCATTCCAATACATAAAGCAGAACATCATCAGGAAGATTGAGTAGCGTCAAGACAGGTGAACGTTTCTTAATTTTGTGTTTCGTGAGCAGTGAGAAACATTTTGTGCATTTACAATGCAACACTGAAAGTAAAAAAAGTTAAAATAATTTGATCTAGACTTTGCTAAAGCAATTATTGTTCCTTACCAATTATGTTTAAAAAAGGTACAACCAATCTGGATGAGCAAAAACGCAAAGTGTTTTGCTGCCTTTTTTCCTACCAGGATTTTCCAGAATTCTTCAAATTGTGTTTTACATTTCAGGAATGGTCTAACTATAGGCATTGGGAAAATTACATGCTCAGCCAAACAAACAAAAAGTTAGCAGAGAGGTAAAACTTCATTCTCAAAAAATGCCTATCTGCAGACTCCTGGACACATTTAATTCGACATCTATGCTTCCAGAGTTCCTTCTGCAAGTTTAGCTTCTGATACAGCAATCCAAGATTTAAAAAAAAAATCAGGCATAAAATTTAACATTGTTTATCTGCCACACAAATTTGTGCAACTACAGTACAAAAGGCACCCAATATCAATTTGGCTATCCATTGTTCTGTCATAGGATTGCCTTGGGTCATTAGTACCTGACATGTGGAAACACATTGCTTCCAAATCAAATTTACAAAATATTATCCAGATTTGCTTGGGGAAACATTTCCTTCTCTCAAAAGACTATTTGACGACTTGAGTGTTTTCCCCTAATGAAGACCATATGGGGCTCAGGGAGACCTTGTCAATTGGATTAAAAAAAATTGGCTTGACGATAAGAGACAGAGGGTGATAGTGGAGGGTTTCTTTTGGGATTGGAGACCTGTGACGTTCCACGGGGATCAATGCTGTTGTTTGTCATTTACATAAACAAATTTGGGAAACATCAAAATTAATGGGGACAGTGAAGGTTATCTAAACTTATAAAGGGAACTTGATCAATTGGACCAGTGGGCCAAGGAGTAGCAGATGAAACTTAATTTGGATAAATACAAGGTGTTGCATTTTGGTATGACAAACAACAGCAGGGTTTATACAGTTAATGGTAAGGCCCTGGGTAGTATTGTTGAACAGAGACACCTAGGGGTTCCGGTACATAGTTCTTTTAAATTTGTATCACAGACAGACAGGATGGCAAAGCTCGTGTTTGGCACATTTGCCTTCATTGTTTAGACCACTGAGTACAAGAGGTCATGTTGCGGTTGTACAGTGAGGCCACATTTGGAGTACTACACACAGCTCTGGTCCCACTGCTATGGGAAAGATGTTATGAAATTGTAGAGGGCGCAGAAAAGATTTACACAATTGTTACCAGTAATAGAGGGTTTGAAATGTAAAAGGGACAGCTGAACTTTTTTTTCCCCGGAGCACAGGAGGTTAAGGAGTGACCTAATCAAGGTTTATACAATCATGAGGGTATAGATAAGGTGAATAGCAAAGGATGGGGGAGTTGAAAACTAGAGAGCATATTTTTATGGTGAGAGGGGAAAAATTTAAAAAGAGACCCAAGGGGCAACTTTTTCCACACAGCGAGTGGATCTTATGTGGAATGAACTGCTAGACAAAGTGGTAGATGCAGGCACAGTTAGAACATTTAAAAGACATTTGGATAAGAACACGAATAAGAACGTTTTTGAGGAATATGGGCCAAACGCAAGTAAAATCAGACTAGATTAGCTTGGGAAACTTGGTCAGGATGGACGAGTTGGACAAAAGGATCTGTTTCCATGCTGTAAAACTCTGACTAAGAGGAACTAGCACCATGCTTTATGATCCTTTCCTTGGTCAGTAGACCATATGAAATACACATCGTGCAAGGACCCCACAACCAGCATTGAACACACTCTGCAAAGGACAGGACATGAAGACATGTGTCAGACTCCAACCAGATATAATCATGTTTACCATCATCCAAGTGAGACAGTTATGCTCCAAGCTTTGACACACCTCACCAGTACTGTCTCAAACAAAAAAAGCAGATTGAGAAGTTCACCCCCCATCCCTCTCAACAGCTACAAATGACAATACAATGGTGTATTTGCATCCACATCCATAGTATTCACCAATGATCTCAGATCATCTGAATTCTGACAATGCAAAAACCATACAGAACGCACCAATTCCATTTTCTACTTTGCTAAATGATACATAGTAGCCAAGACAGTGTGCATCAAATACAGGCTGGAGGAATGAACATAAACTCCCTGCGTCTTATGACGTACTGCAATAAATCTATCCACTTCAAGCTGATAATTTTAATTCATTCATGGCATGAATGAATTAGGCGAAAGTGAGTACTGCAGATGCTGGAGATTAGAATCAAGAATGTGGTGCTGGAAAAGTACAGCAGGTCAGGCAGCATCAGAGGAGCAGGAAACTCAACATTTCAGGCAAAAACCCTTCAACAGGAATCACGAGCACGAGTACTATTCCCCATCTTCAACAGTCCTTAAAGTAATAAACCCATCATCCTGTACCACTGTTGCTCCTATGGCTTGGGTCAAATCAGAGAAATGCAAGAAACATTTACCATCATAACAATAAGGTTCTTTGCCAACTATCCAATTATTCAGACCATCTTTATACTGAGCTTTACTCTTTCATCCTAACGCTGGAGGAACATCAAATCCACATTTGTTAGATTAAAAAATGCAAGCCCTCAATTCATTTAAAATACAATGCAAAAAATTATAGACTTGAAGAATTTTGTTCTTTCACATGATACAGGCCTGATGTGAACACAAAAAAGCATTATTCCAAAACTCACTATTCTGTACTAAAGGAATCAGTTTCCCACCAGTATATATTCCAACTCACTCAGAAAGAACATTTGGATAGTAAACATTTGCAATTCAACTATTGTTCAAGTGCATGTTAGAAAAGTACAAGCCAGGTGATTTGCAGTTGCTGAAACATCTCACGCACCCCCAACCCAAGAAAAAACAAACAACTTTTCCAAACGTCAGACACTATTGCTCATTTGATCAGAGTGAGTGTTTTTTTGGCAACAGTCCGTCTAAAACTGATTTTTTTTAGACGCTCACTCAACATAACAATCCACAACGAACCACAGAAACCACCAAATCCTACTAAATCCATATTCAATTCCAGTCAACTCAAGGTAAACTCAACCTTGCTCTTCAGGCACCCTGATTTAGGTGGCCGATTCTTTTCCTTAATAGACATTTTAAGTACTGTAACCAAGAACATGATTAGGCCATCAAACCTGCTCTGTCATTCAACGAGATCATGACCTCGACATCAATTTCCCACGCTCTCGTTATATCCGTTGACATCTTCAACATCTAAAAACGTATCAATGCATTCAATGACTGGACCTCTCAGCCGTCTCAAATGGAGAACTCCAAACACAACAGCCGAGTGACAAACATTTCCCAGCTCAGCACTAAATGGCCTACTATCTCCCCCTTCCTCCCCTCCCCCCCGAGAAAATCATAGGCTCGAAAGTGTTTCTTTCCATCCTCTACCTCTAGCTTGAGTCAAAGTGTTTCTTCCACTATCCTCGGACTTACAGGCCCTTTCTTCCACATCCTCAGAACAGAACTTCTAAATGTGGGAGAAGGGCATTCATCGGGGGCAGAACATCCTGCACCTCCTCAAAAAAAGGAAGCCAAATCCTCCTGCTCGTTACCAATCTTCTCCCTGTATGTAGATCTATAATCTGGTGTTGTGTGATTTTTAACTTTGTCCAGCCCAGTACAACACCAGCACCTCCACATCATGGCTGCCGGTACAGACCATCCATTACACGCAGCCATGGTCAAATTTCAACTGATGATGAAACTCACCTCCCGGTCGCATTTTCAGCCAATCTGCGTCCCCTTCCCCCACCTTTCAAACGGAGAATCCTTTCGATCAGCCACTGGTTCTGAACGACGGAGTCCAAGAAGTTTTGGTACGAACTCAAACAGGGTATTGGGTGAAAAACAAAAAAAAAATTGAGTCCGAGAGTCTCTGTACCGAACTGTGCGAAACCAGAAATGTTTCTGTGCCGAGCTGGGTTGTGGGGTTGGGGTATCTCTGCACCGACTGTGAGGAAGAACGGAATGTGATTTGGATCAAGCTATCCCTCTACTAGAGTGTGAGAGATCGGAGTCTTCTTCTGCCGCTCTGTTTTTGGCGACACAGTACAGCGAAAACGCTATCCGCGCGCCCAACCGTTTCAAACCAACCTCACGTGAACTATTTCAAAATATCCTTCGCTGATTGGATACCAGAAACCTGTGCCCGTCTATTGGTGTGTCTACCAGTCAATCATCAGCCTCGCCTCCCAATGTCACATCGCAATTGGTCTGTTCCGCATCTTTGCCGCGTCGCCGGCCGTTCTAATTGGTTCCAAAGAATGCACTTTTCACTTGAACTGCAAACGCAGCGCCTCAGTTGGACCGGAGAAAGATGTACAGCAGCGCGGTGTTTGGAACCCACTTTGCCTTGGAGTGGTGGTGTTTGGTGTTTGGTGTTTGGTGTTGATAGTTCTCTGTACTTTGAGCAAAATCTCACATTTTCAATCAATGCATGTCTCTAACTAGGAGATGGATTTCAGTTGTTGACATTTTTAGTCGTTCTTGGGATGTGCCAGCGTTTTGTGACCATTCCTAACTGCCATGACCATGTCCTGGTGGTTAGAAAGTGAGGACTGCAGGTGCTGGAGATCAGAGTAGAGAGTGGTGCTCGAAAAGCAGTCGGTCAGGCTGTTTCCGAGGGGCAGGAGAATCGACGTTTGGAGCATAAGCTAATGAAGATGCTTAAACTCTAAACGTCGATTCCCCTAATCGGACGCTGCCTGACTGGCTGTGCCTTTCCAGCACCACACTCTGGACTGTGCCCTGGTGGTTGGTGAGCTGTCTTATCGAACTACTACAATCAGTTGGACCGGAGAAAGAAATACAACAACGTCGTGTTTGGGAGTGAGACCTAGTACTGAAGGAACAGTTGATATCAAATCAGGATGATGTGAGACTTGGGGGAGAACATACAGTGTTCATAGTGTCAGATGTCCTTGTTCTTCTAGGTGGTAAAAGTTGTTGAGAAGTGGTATTGATGGACCTTCAACAAATTATTGAAGTCCACCTTGTATGCGGTAGACATTACAGCTACTTGATGCTCGTGTTAGAGGAAATGAATGTTTAAGGTGATAGATTGAGTGCTGATCACATGGGCTGCGTTGCCCTGGATGGCATTGAGTTTGTTGGACCTCTACTTCTCCAAGCAAGCAAAAAAAATAGAATATAGAAGCAGAGGTATTCAGCCCATCACGTCTGCTGTGCTATTCAGTGCGATCAAGACAGATACTTTTCGTCAACACCATTCATCCACTCTCTCCATAACTTTTGGTGCCTTCAGTATCTAGAAACTGATAGATTTCTTTCTTAAACTCATCAACTTGGCATCCACAGCTTTTTGTAGTAGATAATTTCACAGATTCACCATCTTTTGAGTGAAGGAGTTTCTCCTCATCTCAGATCTAAATGGTCTGCTCCAGGGACCTTGACCATTGTAGACCTCCTAGATAAGTAAATCATACCTACGTCCAGTCTGTTTAGCCATGTCAGCACATTGTACACTTCAATGAGGTTCCCTCATTTATTTAAACTCCAGTGAATACAGGTTTAGTTGACTCAATCTCTCCTCAACAATGTTGGCATTGTAGGAATAATCCTGGTGAATCTTAACTGCACTCATCCTATGACAAACACGTCCAAAATTAGGGACCAAAGTTGCACATAATAACATGATCAAAAATGATTTCACCAAAACTCTATATATAGACCTGCAGTAAGACATTCCTGCTCCTGTACTCAAATCCTGTTGCAATAAAGACCACATACCTTTGCCTTCCTATCTGCTTGTTGTAATTGGAACACCACAAAGTCCCTTGCATTTTATTTGAACTGGCACTTGCTTACCCAAAAAAAGCTGCCAAAGTGCCTGGCAGTGAAATAACTTCAGCAACTGGGTGATGAAACCTGAATTAGCCAGTAATATATGTCACTATCTCCCACATTCAAGTGGAAATTATTCCATCACACTCCTGATTTGTGCCTTGCAGATACTAGACAGACTTACAAAAGCCAGAAGGTGAGTTACTTGTCTCAAAAATACCAGCATGCTCTTATATTTATATGGTTAGTCTAATTTATGGTACACATTAGGATGTTGATTATAGGCATGCAGCAATGGAGCTAAACTCAGTAGTGTAGGCAAGTGGGGGTTATTCCAATCATCCAAGCCTGAATATAGTCCAGATTTTGCAGAATTTGGACATAGATTGTATCAGGATGTAGGTTTGCTCACTGAGCTGGAAGGTTAATTTTCAGATGTTTTGTCACCATACTAAGTAACATCTTCAGTGAGCCTCCGGATAAAGGACTGCTGATGATTCCTGCTTTCTATTTATTTGTTTGGGTTTCTTTGGGTTGGTGATGTCATTTCCTGTGGTGACATCATTTCCTATAGTGACGTCATCTCCTGTTATTTTTCTCAGGTGGTTGTAAACCGGGTCCAAGTCAACATGCTTGTTGATAGAATTCTGTTTGGAATGCCATGCTTCTAGCAATTCTTGTATGTGTTTGTGTTTGACTTGTCCGAGGATGGATGTGTTGTCCCAGTTGAAGTGGTGTCCTTCCTCATCTGTATGGAAGGATACTAGGGAGAGAGGGTCATGTCGTTTTGTGGCTAGTTGATGTTCATGTATCCTGGTGGCTAGTTTTCTGCCTGTTTGTCCAATGTAGTGTTTGTTACAGTCCTTGCATGATATTTTGTAAATTACATTAGTTTTGCTTCTTGTCTATATAGGGTCTTCCAAGTTCATTAGCTGCTGTTTTAGTGTGTTGGTGGGTTTGTGGGCTACCATGATGCCAAGGGATCTGAGTAGTCTGGCAGTCATTTCCGAAATGACATGTAAATTGCTGTTTCCCCTTGAATGTAACTCTGAGCCTTGGGTCATGAGGAAGGCAGAGGTGAATGGGCAGTGTTAAACCGTCTGAGATTGCATGTCTTGGGGGTGTGAAGAGGAGTGGACCAGAATGTCCCAGAGGGACTGGTCCCTGTGGAATGGTGATAAGGGAGGAGAGGAATATGTGTTTGGTTATGGCATTCCATTGGAGGTTTTGGAAATGGTGGCTAACAATCTTTTGGATATGGAGGCTAGTGGAATATCTCCCACTTCCTCAACTCAACAACTTCTCCTTCCAATCCTCCCACTTCCTCCAAACCAAAGGGCTAGCCATGGGCACCCACATGGATCCCAGCTATGCCTGCCTGTTTGTCAGATATATGGAACAGTCCACCTTCTGCAATTACACCCGCACCACCTCCCACGTGTTCCTCCACTACATCGATGACTGTATCGGCACTGCCTCATGCTCCCACAAGGAGGTTGAACAGTTCATCAACTTTACCGACACCTTCCACCCCGACCTCAAATTCACCAGGACCATCTTGGAAACCTCCCCCCCCCCTTCCTGGATCTCTCTATCACTGTCTCTGGCGACCAACTAACCACAGCCATATACTACAAGCCCACCAACTCCGACACTTACCTCGACTACACCTCCTCCCACCCCAACACCTGTAAAAACACCATCCTTTATTCCCAATTCCTCTGCATTTGCCGTATCTGTTCCCAGGATGACCAATTCCACCTCAGAAAGTCCCAAATGGCCCCCTTCTTCTATGATTGCAACTTCCCTTCCCACATGGTTGACAATGCCCTCCAGTGCATCTCCTCCACTTCACGCACCATCACCATTAAACCCCACCCCTCCCAATGCAACAAGGACAGACACCCCCTGGTCCTTACCTTCTACCCCACCAACCTCCGCATACAGCGCATCATCCTCCGCCACTTATACCAGCTCCAAACGGACCCTACCACCAGAGATTTATTTTCCTCCCCACTCCCATCAGTGTTTTGAAAAGACAAATACCTCTATGACTCCCTCGGCAGGTCCACACCCTGCACCAGCACACACCCCACTCCTGGCACCTTTCCCTGCTACTGCAGAAAGTGAAAAACCTGCATCCACACCACTCCCTCACCTCCATCCAAGGCTCCAAGGGAGCCTTCCACATCTGTCAGAAATTTACCTGCACCTCTACCAATGTCATCGGCTGCATCCGTTGCACCCAGTGTGGTCTTCTCTACATTGGGGATACAGGACGCCTTCTTGCGGATTGTTTCAGAGAACATCTCTGGGACACTCGCACCCACCAACCCCACCGCCCCGTGGCTGAACACTTCAACTCCCCCTCCCACTCCATCAAGGACATGCAGGTCCTGGCCCTCGTCCACTGCCAACCGTTAACACCGGACGCCTGGAGGAGAAACGCCTCATATCCTGCCTTGGGACCTGCAACTACATGGGATCAATGTGGATTTTAACAGCTTCCTCATTTCCCCTCCCCTCACATTATCACAGTCCCAAGCGTCCAACTTGGCACTGCTCTCTGGACGTGTCCATCACTTCTCCCTCACCTTTATCCACTTATCGCTTTCTCAGCTATCTTTCCCCAAACCCCACCCCCTCCCTTTTATCTCTCAGCCCCGACCCATAAGCCTCATTCCTGATGAAGGGCTTGCTGTCTGCGAACAGGAAATTTTGAAACTGACAGTTTCAGAAAGTGTCAGACGAATCACAGATATAAGTGGGGTGGAACTGGACATGGGAAAAAAAATAGAATCAAGCAGGAAGAGATAAGTTCTGTGGGCAGGATCAGGAGAAAGAATGAGTCTGCTTGGGCGGTCCTGTTTGTGGATTTTGGGAAGAAGATGTAAGTGGACTGTAGGAGTTGGGGGATTATGAGCCAGGAGTCTGTTGTGGGGAGATCCCCAGATGAGACGATGTTGGCGACAATCATGGACATAAAGGCCTGATGCCTGATGGTGCGGTCATGGTTCAGGGGAGGTGCCTGAGAGCTGACACTCAGCTTCTGCAGTTTGGAGGTCAGTATGCCAGACAACAGCACCTCACCCTTGTCGGCAGGTTTGATGACAGGATTGGATCTGAGAGCTTGGAGTACAGTCAGTACAGAAGGAGATAGGTTTGAATGGGTAAGGAGGGCAGAGAAATTAAGAAAACTGATAATGCATTGACATTTCTCATTGATCATGTTGAGTGCAGATAAGAGGCCAGAGGGAGGGGTCCAGGTGTGATATTAAAGAGTTAATTTGCTCTGCTGACCTGCAAGAAATTGAATGCTCCGGGGGTAGGGTGGTGTGTCTTTGTCTTATAGGTGGAATGTGGGAGGTGTACATGTTGATCCCTTGCCATTCAGGGATGATTTACATTTGCATCCCCTATTCAGAAATCAATAAGAACATTACAGTTGGAACATGACTACTCCCCTAGAGTTTTAAAAAAAACAATTTGCAACAGATTTGACCATTAAGGGATGATTTGCATTACATTGTTTCTGAGGATGAAGTAGTCACTGCATTGTGTCTTGAATGGCATGTGACAGTGGGGGAATGGCTGAGGGTTGTCTTGAGTGGCACGTTAACTATGAGGGAGTGACTGGGGATTGTCTTGGGAGCATTACTAACTGTGATGTAAAGATTTTGTATAAAGGAAGGACTGTTTCCTTTGTTGAGAGAGAGCTTCCCTGGACATGTCTTGCAAGCATGGTGAGGAGTGTTCAGGGTTTCTGCAAAGCTTGTATTGTACTTTGGTGTATGAAATTTGGTTGTTGTTCACAGAGGTTTGTACATTGTAGTTGCATCAAGTGTGTAAGGACCTCAGGAGAAAAAGAACATAACACAAGTAGAGGAAGAGTGTTGCAGGGAGGTGAAGGGATCTGTGGGACAGGGAATGGACTCCTAGCCAAATAATTTGACAGAGGCTGAAATAACTCCATGGAGGCCAGCATCCCATCACCAAGTCATCCTTTGTTTACATTAGATTACTTACAATGTGGAAACAGGCCCTTCGGTCCAACAAGTCCACACCGACCCTCCGAAGAGCAACCCACCCAGACTCGTTCCCCTACATTTACCCTTTCACCTAACACTTAGGGCAATTTAGCATGGCCAATTCACCTAACCTGCAAGTTTTTGGACTATGGGAGGAAACCAGAGCACCCGGAGGAAACCCACATGGACATGAGGAAAATGTGCAAGCTCCACACAGACAGTTGCCTGAGGTGGGAATTGAACTGGGGTCTAACCACTGTGCCACTGTGTTGTCCACTGTACATGCGCACAGTACATGGACTCTGACCACCTACCTCAGAGCCAATCCGGAAAATGAGGAGAATCCTTGAGAATCAGGTTTTCTTTTATATATCTGGCACTCCTGTTTTTATTTATTTATTTATTTTCTTTTTTTTTTACCCCCACACTACCGCCTAACTGCAGTAGTGCTTATTTTTTCCCCAGCACCCATGTTGTGTGTGTGCAGGTGTGAGACACAGTGAAAGACACAAGGTGCATGAATCTTTATTAAATTTCCACCTCCAGGAAGAAAAGAAACACCCGAGTGGCCTGTGACGAGCAGTGCCCTTCACATCAAAGGGCAACACTGTGTGATCAAAAAGATTCAGGTTTTTTTTGAGCAGAACCTTTCACACTCCTGTTTATTTTTTTTCTGTTTTTTTTACAGAACCTTGACACTAAGATTCAGGATTTTTAAAAAAAAATTTTTTTCCTTTGACACTCCTATTACGGGACTTGGAGCCAATGTAAAATTCCGTCGGGGCAGAGGTAAGTGTGGATGGGATCCCACCGCACACCTGAGCATCCTCCAACTGATGCACTATGTCGGATCCGAGCACTGCCGTTTTAAGACGTCGGATGGCGGTGGCAATGTACTGGACATCTACCGCTGCCCTGCTCGCTATGTCCTGCGGCACCAGCATGCGTCACCTTCGCCGCCATGGCCCTCCCCTCCGACAGCCACTCGAACCCGCGAGTACGGAGGTGCAGATTCCTGAGCAACAGCTCCCTGATGACAGCTGCTACTCCTGCCGGAGGGTAGGCACGACACGATTCGACCATGTTCCAGACAGTGATCAGGTCCTGGTAAAAGACAGGCAGCATCTTGAGGGCGACATCCAAACCGTCACGGTCGACGAACAGGAGCTGCGTGTCGTAGTTGAGGTTACGCACCTGGCGGAAAACGTACATCGCCAGGGCACACCAAGAAACAAAACCAGCTGCTCTTCCACCAATCCTTCTTTTTCTATTTGGGTGTATTTACACTCTGCACTAGTCAAAGTCCTGGATGTACAAGCTATTGGGCATTTCTCTCCAGTGGGCCACTAATGAGTTAATACCACCCCAATGCCATCTGGGGAGGCAATACTAGATCTTGCTTGGGATCATAGTGTGCCAACATATTAGAGCATGATAGTTGATTCTCTACTTCATTGATAGCTAGGGGCCCTTCTATGACACCATTTCCAAAGGTAGCCCCTTTCTTTAAGAGTTGATGCAATGGTGCCAGGCTCGATGCCAGGTTGTAATAATTTCCCATACCCAGAAATTACCTAAGTTCCTGGACAGACATGGGAGCCAGAGCACCTTTGATTGCCCTCACTTTATCTTCCAATGGGTGTAACCTGGTCTTGTCAACTTGGTCACTTGGGGAACCTGGAACACACATTTTTCCCTTCTTAGGCATATGCCTGCCTTGGAAAAGCACCATAGGACTATATCCAAGTTCTCTAATTGTTCCTTATTAATGATCTATACACAGTTGCAAGTAAGTTCTCGAAAGGTTTTAGTGTCTAGTGCCTCAGGGAAAGTTAGGCACCTAATGACAGAAAAAGCTGCAGCCCTGCAGGCTGTCAATAGAATTACTCATTGTTTCTCATCTGCCACAATGTTATTTGTCCAGAAAAAAATAATGCATTCTTTCCACATACTCAGCCCAGTCCTCAACAGTAGGGTTGAATGTGCCAAGCTTCCCAATTAGAGCTGAAAATGTGTTGCTGGAAAAACGCAGCAGATTAGGCAGCATCCAAGGAGCAGGAGAATCGACATTTTGGGCATGAGCCCTTCTTCAGGAATGAGGAAAGTGTGCCCAGCAGGCTAAGATAAAAGGTAGGGAGGAGGGTCGTGGGGGAGGGGCGTTGGAAGTGCGATAGGTGGAAGGAGGTTAAGGTGAGGGTGATAGGCCGGAGTGGGGGTGGGGTGGAGAGGTCAGGAAGAAGATTGCAGGTTAGGAAGGTGGTGCTGAGTTAGAGTGTTGGGACTGAGACAAGGTGGAGGGAGGGGAAATGAGGAAACTGCAGAAATCTGAGTTCATCCATTGTGGTTGGACGGTTCCTTGGCGGAAGATGAGGCGCTCTTCCACCAGCCGTCGTGTTGCTACGGTCTGGCGATGGAGGGGTCCAAGGACCTGCATGTCCTTGGTGGAGTGGGAGGGGGAGTTGAAATGTTGAGCCACGGGATGGTTGGGTTGGTTGGTCCGGGTGTCCCAGAGGTGTTCTCTGAAACGTTCCGCAAGTAGGCAGCCTATCTCCCCAATATAGAGGATGCAGCGGATGCAGTAAATGATGTGTGTGGAGGTGCAGGTGAATTTGTGGCGGATATGGAAGGATCCCTTGGGGCCTTGGAGGGAAGTAAGGGGGGAGGTGTGGGTGCAAGTTTTGCATTTCTTGCGGTTGCAGGGGAAGGTGCCGGGTGTGGAGGTTGGGTTGGTGGGGGGTGTGGACCTGACAAGGGAGTCACGGAGGGAGTGGTCTTTTCGGAACGCTGAAAGGGGAGGGGAGGGAAATATAAGCCTGGTGGTGGGGTCCATTTGGAGGTGGCGGAAATGACGACAGATGATACGATGTATATGGAGGTTGGTGGGGTTCTGTCCTGGTGGCGATTGGAGGGGCGGGGCTCAAGGGCGGAGGAGCGGGAAGTGGAGGAGATGCAGTGGAGAGCATCGTCGATCACATCTGGGGGGAAGTTGCGGTCTTTAAAGAAGGAGGCCATCTGGGTTGTACGGTATTGGAACTGGTCCTCCTGGGAGCAGATGCGGCGGAGACTAAGGAATTGGGAATATGGGATGGCATTTTTACAGGGAGCAGGGTGGGAGGAGGTGTAGTCTAGGTAGCTGTAGGAGTCGGTCGGTTTATAGTAAATGTCCGTGTTGATTCGGTCGCCCAAGATAAGGATGTCTTCCCAATTAGAGGCATGGTTTAAGAAAATGCTTTACCTCCAACTGTGAGTGAGTTTGTCCAAGATCATGCTTTACTCTTGTTGCCATTGAAATAACTACTCAGCGTATGGTGTGATTACTGTCCTGTATTTGTAAAATCTTCCTTACTGTCCTGTTTTGACACCATCACCTGCATGGTGGCTCAGTGGTTAGCACTGCTGCCCCACAGCGCCAGTGACCCAGGTTTGATTCCAGCCTTAAGCGACTGTTTGTGTGGAGTTTGCAAATTCTCCCTGTGTCTGTGTGGGTTTCTTCTGGGTGATCTGGTTTTCTCCCACAATCCAAAGATTTGCAGGTTTGGTAAATTGGCCATGCTAAATTGCCCATTGTGTTCAGGGATGTGTAGGTTAGGTGCATTAGTCAGGGACAAATGTAGAGTAATAGGATAGGGGAATGGGTTTGGGTGGGTTTTTCTTCGGAGGGTCGGTGTGGACTTGTTGGGCCAAAGGATCGGTTTCCACACTGTAGGGATTCTATGATTCCATGAACTTATTATGATCTCTCTACCTTAATTAGTTTGTACAGTATTGGATTACTAGTTAATTTGGGATACGACTATTATACCTGTCATGTTATTCCAGCCATTTGGCTTGTCTCCACCACCATCTTATTTTAATTTTTTTCTAATTATCTCTCTGCATCAATTAATTCAATCATAGGTCATCTCTTCACTTGCTATTCAGCTGTTGCCACTTTACGCCTACTTTCTGACACTTTTGAACATCTGCAGAGACTTGTTACTCAACTTGTAACAAGTCCATTCACAGCATTTGTATGATCTTTTGATTTCTCTGCCCATAAATTCTGTCCCATGTGCTTCTTTTCACTTCACCTGATGAAGGAGCAGTGCTCCAAAAGCTTGTGATTTCAAATAAACCCGTTGGACTATTACCTGATGTCATGTGACTTCTGAACTCAATAAGTAGGGTATTCAGTACTCAATATCCCTGATATTTGACTTTCTATCTCACTTAGATAAAACCATAAGACCATAAAACATAGGAGCAGAAATCAGCCCATTGAGCATGCTCTGCCATTCAATCATGGTTGATAAGTCTCTCAACCCCATTCTCCTATTTTCTCCTCGATAAGACCATAAAACATAGATCTCCCTGATTGGCGCTGTTAATCTGGTCCAATCAGGGAACTTATCTTTGTTGAGGTCCAGCCAGATGACCTTGTTACAATCACTACAAATTAATTTGTCCCAGGTTTGTGTCTTTATATATTTTCATGTCATTGCCATTTGGCTAAAAGACCTGTAAATGTCAGGTTTATTCTACTCCTTTTAAAAAGTGTACAACAGATGAGGGAGAAATAGTGGATGTAGTATATTTGGGTTTTCAGTAAATGTTTGATAACGTTGCATATAATTAGTACACAAAACCACACACAAGGCATTAGTTGCAATATTCTGATGTGGGTTGAGAATTGGTTAGCAGGCAGGAAACAAAGTTTGGAATAAAACAAACACAGAAATTGCTGGAGAAACTTGGCAGATTTGGCAGCATGTGTGAAGAGAAAAACAGAGTTAACTTTTCAAGTCTACCCTACCCTTGCCTTCTGCCAATCCTCTATCCATGCCGTGCCCCTAACACCACAGGCTGTATCATATTTAGCAACCTCCTGTGTGACACCTTATTTGAAACTTTCTGGAAATCCAAATAGATAATGTCCACTGGCTCTCCTTTATCTAAATTGCTTGTTACCTCTTCAAAGAATTCTAACAGATTTGTCAGTACAGAGTAACGACTTCCCCTTGAAGAAGTTGTGATGATTCAGCCTGATCTTACCATGCACTTCCAAGTACTCTGTAATCTTGTCTAATAATACACTCTAAAATCTTACCAACAACTAAGGTCAGACTAACCGGTCTGTAGATCCCTGTCTCTGCCTTTTTCCCTTCACATGCAGGGGGGATATTACATTAGCTATTTCCAACCTCTGGAACCCTCCTTGACTTTAATATGATTAGGTTAGATCACTTACAATGTGGAAACAGGCCCTTCGGACCAACTAGTACACACCAACCCTCCAAAGAGCAACCCACCCAGACCCATTCCCCTACACCTAACACTATGGGCAATTTAGCATGGCCAATTCACCTAACCTGCATATTTTTGGATACCAGAATACCTGGAGGAAACCCACGCAGACACGGGGAGAATGTGCAAACTCAAAACAGACAGTTGCCTGAGGTGGGAATTGAACCCAGGTCTCTGGCGTTGTGAGGCAGCAGTGCTAACCACTGTGCCACCATGCTGCCCAATGATTCCTGAAAGATCATCAATGCCATGATGCAAAGTTCCTATTCAGATCTTCTGTCATTTCTTTGTTTCCCATTACTACTTTGATAGCTTTAGTTTCCAGTGGTGCAATATCCATTCTTGCCTCTGTCTTACCGTTTAGGTACCAAAAAAATGTTTGCAATCTTCTTTTATATTACTAGCTAACTTACTATCATATTTCATCACCCCCCCCCCCAAATGCCCCAATAACGTTTTGGTTATTCTGTGCCGGTTTTTAAACGCTTCCCATCCTCTATCTTCCCACTAATCCTCACCACATTGTATGCTTTTCCTTTTTGCTTTTGTGCTGTCCCTAACTTCCCTTTCAGTCTCATCCTATTCTTAGTATATTTCTTCTTCCTTGGGATGCATTCCTGCTGCGTCTCCTGAATTATCACCAGAAACTCCTGCCATTGCTGTTCCACGATCTTCCCTGACAGGCTCCCCTACCAAAGTGCAGAGTGAATTCTATCATGTTATGGTCACTGCCCCTGAATGGTTCTTTCACCTTAAGCTCCCTGGTCAAGTCTGCCTCATTAAAAATCACCAAATCCAGAACTGTCTGTTCCCTAGTCAGCTCTATCTCCTGATTTTTTTTCTCCCCCATATCCTGACTACTGCTAGGAGGCCTGTACTTAACTCCCATCTACATCTTTTGGTCCTTGCAGCTCCTCAAC
Organism: Chiloscyllium plagiosum; assembly: GCF_037043375.1. NCBI lineage: Eukaryota > Metazoa > Chordata > Chondrichthyes > Orectolobiformes > Hemiscylliidae > Chiloscyllium > Chiloscyllium plagiosum. The sequence continues at coordinate 40,453,916 of NW_028270158.1, read as the reverse complement.
TCTAACCACTCAGATTCTATACCTTCTGAGTCTATGTCACTTTTGCTATTGATTTAATATTTTCAAGTTTTTTGATGACACAAAACTAGGTGGATTGTGAATGGTGAGAAAAAGGTAAAGAGGCTTTAGGATGATTTAGACAAGTTGAGTGAGTTATCAAAAACATAGCAGAATACAATATAGTGTGGATAAGTGTGAAGTTGATCACTTTGGTTGGCAAAACAGAATGTTTTAGAAATATTATTTAATTGGTGATGTGAGAAACAAAAGCTCACTCACTTTAATAATTTCAGTCCGAGACAAATATCTGAATAACAGCTTCTTTTTTATTTATACACCTATAGGTGGATGCCTTGTCTAATCACCAGGTATGGTAATTACAGAATGCACACTATATCCAACAAACTCTCGAAATTTATACAGTTTGAATCCCCATATTTTTCCTTATTCCATTGTCTGTTCCCTGCTTCGCTTACGTCACTCATTTCCTTAAGACTGATCCCACAACTTCTGTTTATCCTGTTTTGTCCGTGACAAACTCTTATCTCTGACTCCCATAAGGGTGTTTGACGTCAGTCTATTATAGGTTATTGATTAGGCATATCTTTTCTTCTATCAGCATCTATTTCTATCCAGAGGCCACTTTGACCTCTTTGATTAGGGTTTGTTCCTGTGTCCCCGTGTAAGGGGGAAACAGATGCTTTCCTGTTTGCCCATATATCCACCATTGTTCTGTATTCATGTCTCATGCTCACATATCCTTTCTTTTTGCTGAATATGTATTTTCTCATTCCTATTCTGTATCAGAATTTATACTTGCAGAAATAACATTAATTCATTTATATCCCACAATTTCCCCTTTTTCTTTTCATTACTATCTGTTATCTTCTGCATTTTTGTCTCTTTTTTTTTTTAAACATTGTTCCCAAAATTCGCAAGCATCATTTCAGAGATTTCATCCATCTTAGTCTCACTCATCTCCTTATTATTTAGTTGATAAAGTTCCTCTGTCTGATTCCCCTCAGGGGCATTCGTTTCATCAAGGCTGTTTCAATCAGCCTCTGGGTGAGCCCCCGTATACAGGGTATGACACAACAGCCACTGGCCACCAATACCCCGACTACTACTATCAGGGAAGTAAGGATAAAAACCACCACCCCCTTTCTCTGCTAAAATCATATCAAGGGCTATTCTATTTTCCCATGCTATCCTACTTGTCGCATCAAGCTGTTCTGATATTCCTTTAACCGCCTCTCTTGTATCATTTATAAATCGCTGTTGATTATAAAAAATGTAATTTATCCAGTCTACATTTTTATTAATTGTTGTCCACCAAAAGAGAGCTGACTCAAAGCCTGCTGCAATCTGGTTACGAGCCTTGAATTCAGGTACTCCCCTAGGGACTCCTACCGAATCAAGATAAATCCTGTCATCAAAAGAATTATCTAACAGTAATCTCTTACCCCTTCCCTTTTTCCCTACTATCTTTTCCTTCTCAAATGCCAGGGTAAATGGAATTGCCAATTGTACAATTGCGCATATCCCTCTCCAATCCGGAGGTAGGGTGGGTCTCAATATTTTTCCTCCACAGTACCACCACAGATCCGCTCGGGGAACCTTTAATGCTGAGTAGTTCCCTCCCTTCTCCGTTTCGGTAACATTCTTAATCTCTGTACATAATTTCAGCTCCCCCAAATGTCTCGACCGACTCGTACCTCGCCTGTGCACACATGACGTGTGATTTCCAACTGCGGCGGAAAATGTGGGGGGATCTTTTGCATCTTTCTCCTCCAAGGGAGGGAACATCAGAGATAGGGAGGTACAATTCCTATCATTCCATGCAGTCTCATCCTGATACAGGGCTATCATACATTTCATGCCCTTCCTGTCTTGCTTCCACCCAAGCGGAAAGGGAACCACCTGGGCCACTGGCCTACCGGAGGCACATGCATAGCAATTGCTTTTGTTCAGACTTTTTACAGTATACTTTACCCATTCAACCCAGGCATTTGTATCCCCGTACCCAGTCTCTATCTCGATGGTCTGTTTCAAATCCTTTACCTCTATAATTTTTACTACTGTAGGATCATTGGGAGGGGTGAAAGGTTGTATCTCATTACCCAGTAATTCTACCCATTTTTCCCTGTCCTATGCTAATTCGAAAACAACAGCCCACAAACTCCTTCCTATTTGCTTTCATTTCAATCCCAAATGTTTCATTTAATTGTACCTCATAAGTGCCACCTCCCAAAACCGCTCCGTGCCATGTGGTTTTTCTTATCGTTGAATATATGGGGTTACACTTTTTATCGGGACAATCGGTGCTGGTCGGAAGGGGGCCCGGTGTATTGTGACAAGACCATTATACCAGGTACCATCCCCGAGGCCATCCCCATAGGACTTAAGATGTATCTCTGAGTTGCGGTATTGTCTCTGATTAGCTACATTCCCACAATTTACTAAGCTACATACATCAGTGTCTATTACTTGTGGATTATCAGACTCAGGAACCATTAATAATACATATGAAAATGATATGTGACAAAATCCTAATACCAAGAGGGCTAGCATCATAACTCTAAGCATTCCCAGTATTCTGATCATTATGCTAAAACACAAAAAGGCTTAATATACAATCTTACAGAAATAATCCCGCGCTCGCATCGCCACTGTATAGTCAATTACTCAAAGTCTCTTTAGTCTGAGTTTCAGCGGGTCTTGCGTTGATTCGGCTGTCCAGACTTCTTCCTCAACTGGAGGGTCCACTGGCCCTTTGATCCGAGTATAATGAGTCCAGCCTTTCTCCACCGTCCTTATTGCCGTTTCGGTAGTCAAAAGAGCCTGGTACGGCCCTTCCCAGTCTGGCTGCCGCTTAGTCTCTGTCCATGATTTTATTAAGACCCAATCTCCTGGCCGGATGGGATGAACAGCAAATTCAAGGGGCGGAGTCTGTGCCAATAGACCCTGTTTTCTGAGGAAAGATAAAGAGGAGGACAAGCCCAGTATATACTTCTTTAAAAACAAATCTTTAGTTTCGGGAATTGGCAATTCTCCCTGTGTTCCCAGATAAGGTAATTCAAATAAGATTTCATAGGGGGATAGTCCCAAATCTTTCCTCCGCCAAGGGACAAGCCCAAAAGGCATCCTTTAAATCTATCACACTAAACCATTTGTGATCATGAGGGATCTTACTTAATAACGTGTAGGGGTTTGGCACTACTGGGTGCCTGACCTGCACTATCCGATTTAATGTTCTCAAATCCTGCACCAATCGATAAGTTCCATCAGATTTCCGTACTGGTAGAATTGGGGTATTATAAGGAGACATACATGGCTCCAACAAACCATCTCTAATCAGTCCCTCAATTACTGGCTGCAGTCCTCATTTACCTTCTATGGAAATAGGATATTGTCGTTCACAGACAACGTCCCCTTTCCGTTTTAAATTTATTGTAAGGGGAGGGATCTGTAGTTTTCCACGATTCCCTTCTCTAGCCCATACAATAGGGTCTATCTCTCTCTCTGCATCCTCTGTCAATATTGCCAGTTGTACAACTAATTCTTTTTCCTGAATTTCAATCTCCAGTCCTATAAGGATAATTAAATCTCTCCCCAGTAAGTTACTTCCTATATCAGGGATATACAGCAGTTCCCCTGTGATCCTATCCTTAGGACCTTCTATCATCATAGGTTCAAATACTGGAACAGTAAATCCTTCCCCTTTCACCCCCGAAACAGTAATTGACCGTGTAAACATTTCTACTTTCTTTGGTTTAAAATTCAACGATGACCGTGCTGCCCCGTATCTACTAGGGAGATTACCTCCTCCCTACACGGTCCCACCTTCAAGTTTATCAAGGGTTCCTGGTGGGCCCCCGAGGGCAGGAACCCCTGACACCCCTATTCTTCATCATAATTCATAAGCGGAATTGCCTTTTTCTTCCCTTTGTAGATCAGGATACTCCCGCTTAAAATGCCCTATCTTTCCACAATAATAGCATCCTTCCTGTAGCGACTTCCATCTCTGCCCCTGTCGCTCAAACCCTCTATCAAATGTTCCCCCTTGTCCTCTCCCTCTTTACAAACACTTTCTGTGCCTCTCTCAACAATTCATCTAATGGTTTTTCGCTCCACCCTTCTATCTTCTGTATCTTTCTCTGTATGTCTGGCCATGCTCTTGTCACAAAATGTACTTTCAAAAGACCCTGTGCCACTGGGTCCTCAGGGTTCATTCCAGAGTATTTCCGCATTGAGTCCCTTAATCTTTGCAAGAAAGCTGAGGGAGTCTCATCTTTCTCCTGTCTAATTTCAAAGGCTTTAATCAAATTCTGTGACTTCGGAACTGCCTCCCTTATTCCTTTTAGAATCAGGTCTTTCAATTCCCTCATTTCTTCTCTATGCTCTGGGTTTTGGTTTTCCCACTGGGGGTCTCTGAGGGGAAACTTCACCTCTCCCTGTCCAGCATCCCCATCTCCAATCGGGTGTTCCCTGTCCCATATTTTAATGGCAGTTCCTCGTACAAGTCCCCTTTCCTCCCCAGTAAATAATATATTCAAAATAGACATTAATTCAGCCCAGGTATACAGACTGGGCCCCAAAAATTGAACAATTTGTTCAGACAACCCCACCGGATCCTCAACCAGGACCTCCATTTCCTTTTTAAATGTTCTGACCTCCCCACTGGTGAGGGGGGGCACTTACAAACCCAATCTCTTTGTCCCCTATGGGTACCTCCCAAAGGGGATAAGTCACTACGTTCTTCCCCTTTTTCTTTTTTTTTTAAAGAAATATTGCAATATTTCTAGCTCCCCATAACTTCAAACACCAATTCATCAATTTATGCTTGACTAACCTTCAAAGCCTGTTCCTAACTTATAAATATATTTATATATATTTACGTTCATTTCTTCAGTATTTAATAGTCAAAATGCAAAATGCATACAGTTCCCAATTTTGCAATTCACTGTAAGTACCCAGTTTTAGTCCTTTAATTTAGATCCAGAATTAGTTTTCTTAAATAGTCCTGACCAATCATTGCTCAATTACAATACTATAAGTCGTAAAATAATCAGAACTTGCCTTAAAAGAATTTGTCTACTCAAGTTTTTTTTAAAAAACAACTTCTAATGCATGAACAATGGCTGAATCCAAGGTCACAGATATTAACCATAGAATTTTGCTTTTACCACAATCTAATGTTGAACTGAAACTTCAACTGTCCTCCATAAATCGCTTTTATGTAAAGATAAAAGAGATTAGTTAGAAACTGATAGTAAGGCAGTCATGATCTGTAAAAAGAACAGGAGTTATCATTCCTTTTTTTTTTCATAATCACAATAGAATCCTTAACCTTAAAAGAAATCATGTTAAATTTCCATAACAAAAATCAGATTCAAAACAGTCCTGGAACTCAAGCTCCAGGGAATAAAACACAAACATTCAATCACCAACAAACAAATGTTCACTCAAACCAAATCACAAAGGGTTAAACTTCCTACCAGCTGTACAGCTCTTTTCATTCTCTCTCTCTCTCTCTCACACACTCTCTCTCTCTCTCTCTCTCTCTCTCTTTCGCACATTGACATATAAACTCAGATATTCACAAACCCAGTCTTCGTCCGATCTGTACTTTGGCCAGAAGACAGCGGGACGAAGAATGGAGTCCTTAGTCCATACAAAGCAACAATATTTAATCATCTTTCTCCCTTGCACAAGTATTATTTTGCCAATTTCCACAACATCCTGCCCAAAGGACTTTCCGGAGGAATGTTGTAAGGGACCCCGCCTCCATTTCCATTGTCTTTTCCTTACTTTGTTTCCCCGGAGGCTTTTTCTTACCCAAAGCGCAAGCCATATTGAGTTCCTTCGTTAGTCCCTTATTAACTACTAAAACTCAATCCCGGCCACCAAGGCAATACTTAAAAGTCAATTTTCTTACCTTGGTCTGTGCACAGAGTTGCCTGGCCCCTTTTGTCACCGTATCTTCTATCGAGCTCCTATCACTGTCTGATTCAGATGTCTCTCTTATAGGATTCACATCAGTCACCCAAGGGAGCAGACCAAACCGGGACACGAGACCGCTCCTCAATGGGGAACGGGACGCGTCTTCCCAGTGTCCAAGGCCAGCCACTCCCCCCGGTGATGGAAGAAAATCCCGGACGAGCCCCCAATTGTGAGAAACAAAAGCTCACTCACTTTAATAATTTCAGTCCGAGACAAATATCTGAATAACAGCTTCTTTTTTATTTATACACCTATAGGTGGATGCCTTGTCTAATCACCAGGTATGGTAATTACAGAATGCACACTATATCCAACAAACTCTCGAAATTTATACAGTTTGAATCCCCATATTTTTCCTTATTCCATTGTCTGTTCCCTGCTTCGCTTACGTCACTCATTTCCTTAAGACTGATCCCACAACTTCTGTTTATCCTGTTTTGTCCGTGACAAACTCTTATCTCTGACTCCCATAAGGGTGTTTGACGTCAGTCTATTATAGGTTATTGATTAGGCATATCTTTTCTTCTATCAGCATCTATTTCTATCCAGAGGCCACTTTGACCTCTTTGATTAGGGTTTGTTCCTGTGTCCCCGTGTAAGGGGGAAACAGATGCTTTCCTGTTTGCCCATATATCCACCATTGTTCTGTATTCATGTCTCATGCTCACATATCCTTTCTTTTTGCTGAATATGTATTTTCTCATTCCTATTCTGTATCAGAATTTATACTTGCAGAAATAACATTAATTCATTTATATCCCACAGTGATAAATTGGGAAATGTTGATGTACAAAGGGAGCTGTTATCCTCATAAACTAGTGACTGAAAGCAAGCATGCACGTGCAGCAGAAGTACATGAGACCATATCTGGAGTTTTGTGTGCAGTTTTGGTCTCCTTACCTAAGAAGAGATAAGTGAATCTACATTGGACTGATTCCTGGGATAGCAAGTTTGTCATATGATGAAGGAGAAAGTGAGGTCTGCAGATGCTGGAGATCAAAGTTGAAACTTTATTGCTGGAACAGCACAGCAGGTCAGGCAGCATCCAGGGAACAGGAGATTCGACGTTTCGGGCACAGGCCCTTCCTCAGGAATGAGCAGAGAGTGTTCAGCAGGAGAAGATAAAAGGTAGGGAGGAGGGACTTGGAGGAGGGGCGTTGGAAATGTGATAGGTGGAAAGAGGTCAAGGTGAGGGTGATAGGTCGGAGTAGGATGGAGGCGGAGAGGTCAAGAAGAAGACTGCAGGTCAGGAAGGCAGTGCCGGGCTGGAGGGATTCGGCTGAGAAAAATTGCGTCAATTGGGCCTATGTTTGCAGAGTTTAGAAGAGTGGGAGGAGTTCTCATGGACATTAGTAAAGAGCTAGACAGACTGAATGATGATGTATCCCAAAAGCCAGGAGGTTCCAGAATAAGGAGTCACTGTATCAGGATACACAATTGGCTATTTTGGACTGAGATGGGGAGAGTTTTCTTCCCTTGGAGGTCGTGAACCTGTGGAACTCTCTATCAAAGGTATCACTGTGGAGGTCAGGTCACTGAATATACTTTAGAAAAATAGCTAGGTCTCTAGAAGCTAAAGGTGTCAAGAGGTATGGCGGGAGAGCAAGAGTATGGCATTGTCACAGAGGATCAGCCATAACCATGTTGAATAGTGGAGTGGGCCAAGTAGTTTGCCTCTGTACCTATTTTCTATGTTTCTACATTTGCTAATCCTCCATTTGTTTGGTAACACCCCTTTATTAGAAAAGGATTTGAAAATTGCGAACAGAGCCTCAACAATTACCACCCTTATTTCCATCTGTAATCTAGAATGCATTTTATCCAGACAGGATTATTTTTCTGCTTTGAGTGCTTGCTAACTTGTTAAGTGTCTTCTCTTGATCTATTTTTATATTATCAAATTCCTCTACTGCCTCCTCCTTTACATATGACATTGGTATTGGATTTTTTGTTTCTTTAATGAAAACAGGTTGAAAGTACACATTTAGGCTTCAGCCACAAGCACACTTATCTCACTCCTTAATTAATTGGCAGTGTGCACTGATCCATTCATAAAAAAGAACCTTCTGTTCTATTTGCTGATGAATACATCAGGAATCAAAGTAATCATACTATTGTTTACAATAAATGTCTACCTGGGTATAATTATAAGAGTTAATGTAATTGAGTAAGAGAACAAAACACCAGCTCATAGTACAGAGCTAAGTAGGAAAAATAGGAAGTGTAACATGATTAAGATAGGTGAAAATTGTTTGGAGAGTACAGTACAGAGTGTATACAGTTCCTGTCCAGTCTCCTCAATTGTAATGTTTAATCTTCTTAGATTTAAACAGAAATAGATGGATTACGTGCATAGTGTGGTAACAATTCAATGACTCTATCCACTGTTAAAGGATAAGAGAAGCAGAGGCAATTACAGGAAAAGAAATAGCATGAACTCCCATCTGCTTTCTTCCATGCATTTACCATAACTTTTACAGAAGAGAAACCCCAATGATCCAGTAGGTAGCAATTCCAAGGAGAAAATTATGGGTTCAAGTTCCACTCCAGAACCTACAGCACAAAAGTTTGGCTGACTCTAAATGGTACGAACTGAATACTACATTGTCAAAGCTACTGTTTTTTTAGATGAGACATTGAACTGTGGTATTGTATTTCCTTTACAGGTGGATGTAAAAATTCCTATGGTTCTATTCTGAAGAAAAGCAGAGATTTCTTTCCTGTGTCCTTTTTTCATTGATTTGGGGAATTTGGCTTCATTGCTGCACCAGCATTTATTGCCCAGCCTGATTTGCTATTTAGAAGATGGTGATGAGTTGCTTTCTTGAACCATTGCAGACCATTTGGTGGTTGGTATACCCACAATGCTGTGAGAAAAAGAGCTCCAGCATTTTGACCCAACAATAGTGAAACAAAAAAAAAATGAACTGTAGATACTGGAAATCAGAAATATGTGTAGAAATTGCTGGCAAAACTCAGGAGGTCAGGCAGTATCAAGAAGGCGGAGACAACGTTTTGGGTCCAGTTACCCTTCTTCAGAACAGAAGGAACAGCGATGTTTTCCAGAAAAGGATAGTGAATAGTGGTGAGTCCTGGTCAGCATTTCACTTTCAATCAGCATTCTAAAAATAAGATAATTTGGCTGTATGCATGAGCTTGTTGTATGCAAATTGACTGCTGCACTTTTCTAATTTATTCTTACAGAGGATGTAAGTGTTCCTGGCAAGACAAGCAGTGGATTGCCTATCCCTCATTGCTCTTGAACTAATTGGCTTGCTAGACTAATTCAGAGGGCAACTAAAAGTTAGGTGCAGCTATGCATCTGGAGTCAAACATAGTCCAGGACAGACCAGGTTAAAATAGTTGATTTCCTTCCCTAAAAGACATCAATGTTGAGACAGGTTTTTTGACAATTGGTGATAGCTTCAAAGTCCCCATCACTGATGATAACTGGCTTTCAATTCCAGATTTTATTAAATTTGATTTCCAATTAGGATTTGAGCCCATGTTTGAAATGATTAGCCTGGCAGTCTGGTTTACTTGTTCATTGCATTACAGTACACACCATCTCCCACAACTTTCTATATTACAACACTGACCACATTTCAAAAGTACTTCATTGACAGGAAAGTATTTTGAGTTATCATCAAGACATGTGAAGTGCTGTGGAAATACAAATTTTTCAGAATTTTTTTTCTGAGATTCTACGGTTCTTCTGATGAAACGACAATGAAGAAGTGGGAAAGAGTAATGGAAATTCACCCCCATTCTTCAATGTTGTTTGAGCAAATCAGTGAAATTGTAATGTATCATGATTTGAGTCACTTTTGATTGCTTTCGGTATTTCTTTATTAAATGTCAAGTTGTCGCATGATGCTGTGAAGAACCTTCTGTTCAATGATTTCAAAACAGCCAAACTCTAACATTTATTAAAAGCTTAACTTGTTCAGTACAAGCAATTTTCACATTGTGACTCAGGTTCAGTGTATGTCAATCCAGATCCTGATTAGTCATTTTCACACATTGAAAGAGCTGCGATCTGCAGTGGTTTTTTTTTAGTTTACTCTTCCAGTAAGGATTTCGTAGATCTTAACAAATTAGGCCAGGTTCAGGCACTCCTCAATCAGCTTTGAATCCCAACAATTTAAAGGAGTATCTTATTTTATCCTGTTTTATAGGTTTAATGGTTAGGTTGATAAATACCTCGACTTGAGAATTGTCATATCCCTGGGATTGTAAGATTCTCTATTTCAAAAATGTAAGTACAGAGGAAGAAGGTTATTCATACAACAAGCTCATCTTCAATGTGAGAAGATGTCCTCTGTGTCTTCATAAGGAACAGCTTCATAATGAAGCAGAGATAAATTTCCCCAGTGTTAATCCACTGATTTCTAACTTTTGTTTTTAACTTGTTCTTGAATTGTGAGTGATAGTGACAATTTGCATTTATTATCTGTTCACTATAAAAATATAATGAGGTTACTTTGGGGGAGGAGGGAGTCAAAATGAGTCAACCACACACTATGTAATAGGACATTACTGAGGCTATCGGTTTTGTTACAATAATTTAGCAGCTTTCTCTTCTGACAGATTAAAAAAAACAGTTTTATTGAATTCAATGTTCATAAATGGCCACTGGAGGATTATGAATTCATAACCTCCAAGGTACTAGATGAGTATCAAATCTGTGGTAGCTTCAAACAGAACCATTGCATTACCTGTACACCTAAGATCTGAAGTGGTTGCTCAGGGAAAAATTGAAAAGGGAGAGGTTCATGAGCTTACTTTGAACAGGGAATCATATGCAGAGTCTACAGGCCAAAGAATCAACTAAAACCTTAATTCCAATCCATGCTTCCCATTTCTGAAGATTGTATTGAACTGGATTGGATCATTGTCAATGGGGACATTGAACTACCTTCCAACATTTATTATTTGCATTTACATTCGAAGAATGGCAACATCAGTGGGGCCCAAACAGATGTGAACAAACCACTTCAGAAAAGGGAAGATGAACATAGACAGCAAATTGACAAAAAAAAGACTAAATTGAATACCAAGAAATGTGTTTCTATAAACCTCATCGATTAAAAATGAATATACAGCTAAACTAATGCCCTACAATTCCCTGATGATTCAGGTTCAAGGTTTGTGCTACATTGCAAGTTGCTTGCTCTGCAATTATTTAAATTACTTTTATGATTTCCCAGTTGGCTCCTTTTTCTCCAATGCAGCATCTTGAAAGGCTGAAATCTAGAAGAAAGTATCTGCAATGTCAGGAAAAAGTGTAATAGCATTCAACTTAAATGCAGCCACTTCCTTTGAGTAGCTACATGCTTTTAAATCCTCTCCACTCCCACTCACAAGAGTACTTAGCACCTGGCCCAATATTAATCAGCATTAGTTAAATATTTAATGAAGGCTGATAAGAATAGCTCTAATGTTCTGCATGTTACCAAACAGGACAACCACTGTACCAATGCTGTGACAATCTTCAATGTTGAGCCAGTTATACAAGATTCCAGCTCTATGGGGGAAATTCGGACTGCCTGACCCACCAGCAATATCAGTCAGCAATATTAGCATGCACTACTCACAATTGTCCCATTGCTGGTGTAGACTCATAAAATTACCTACTAACCTTCAGAATGGAATATGAGGAAAAATATACTTGCATCAAATTAAGCCTCATGGTTTCAATAGCAGATTACCGTAACTGAGTTCTTTGGAAAGATTCACATCAGCAGCAGAATCATCTTTCATTTGAGTAGAAAATGTTCTTTATTTTATTTGTGCACGTTTTGCAGTCTATGAAGTCAATTATGCAGACTCCAACTAGTCTAGACAGCAACAAGCAAGGGAAAGGGCAGTGCACAAGGTTCAGAGCAGCCTGCTTTAAACAAGCATGTTCTATTTCTTGGCAGATGGTGAACACAATCTTTCAAGCTGTAATGCGCTGACTCTGTGAATTGAACTGCAGGAAATGCTTGTTTGCCAAAGAGCTTCAAGTAGATTTTGTATTGCATTTTGCCATGATATCCTTTTTTAAAATAATATCTTATTTCAAGAGAAGTTCTTGCCATGAAATTTCTCTTGAATAAAGGCTTAACTCATTAAGGTCCATTTAAAGGAGGCATCCTTAACATCACAAAATCTTTTCTTTAACTGATTTGATACTGTACAAGATTTTTCAGATAATTTTATCAGGTCAGGTATTCATAAAGAGTGCATATCATTGTCCATATTTGACAATATCCACAAGGGAATGAACTGAAGTTGGTACATAGCTATAAAGTTGGATACATAAGGGTGAGAATGCTCAGTACAAACATCACTATCTCTAAATGTTCACAGGGAGAGGATGAGCAACCAATGCCTGTTGGCTGTGGATATTGTGGCTTTTATCTTCAACAAAAGCTTGTTGGGTTGCAGGTGGGAAGCATGGGCGAGCTGAGGGCCTATATCTTTTGCCTCTTCTCCAGCTGCATGCAAAGTCCATCTGTGCTGCTACTATCTGCTAATAAGAGGCTGAGCTAAGGATAGGCTGTGGAGACCAGCACCAGACATATTCAGGAGGACATTTGTATGGGCTGAATTTCGTTAGTATCGATCGGCTGTGGTCATATAGAATTTTCTAAGCTTATTACAGATGAACAATGTGCATGGGAAAGTTCTCAGTTGGCTAGATTCCAATCTGCTACAGGTTGAAAGGGTCAATTTTGGCACTTTCCGCAGAGTCAAATATCATTGCTGTAGAATAAGATCAACTTCCCAAATCAGTGTCCTTATATGGAAGCAAACAATTCTACTAACTTCCCTCACAATTTTGTAAAGGAATAGAAGGTTCATTTATCTGTATCCCTGACTCTGGCAATCTGGAAAGAGTTTGCACACACTGTAACTGCTGCCCTCATTATGTCTAATAGGCTTTAGCACAAGACATTGAGTTACTGGCTTCCATTTATGACATTGCCTGGGTATTTTGGATCCAGAGCTGAATCTTTTACTTCCAGTAGTTAAAACAAACTATATCTCCCCCAGTATAAATACTGCCATTTTCAGATTCATAGTGCACTCAGCACTCATTATACCCTGTAAAGTCTAACACAAATCAACTCCATTATAACCAGTATTCTACAACATGACATGTCCCCACAGCATGGATGGAATCATAGAGGGCCTTGATAACATGAGCTATGGCAACAATCTGAGAGAATTTCATGACATCAGGACTAATTGCATTTTCCAACAGAGTTCTGGATTTGTGATTGAGATGAAATTCTTGCTATGGAGCAGTTGGAGGTCTATTATTGGGAAGTATTGCTTGCTATCACCAACAAATATATTTGGTTTCCTTTCGTACCACAAGATAGATAGAAATTAGCTGTTGAGTATTCTTGTCATGAAAGTCAGAGCAGATACCAAGACTGCCAACTTGGACATCTGACATCAACGTTTCAAAGCAAATTCCCAGTCAGTGGCTGCATACATTGTTTGTCCATGGATGCTGGCATCTGACATATGCGAAAGTGACACATCTCCATTGTACGTGGTCAATGCTATTGATTTCAGTACTGCACTTTGGTGCACAGCAGCAATTATCATTGAAATACTGCTGCAGTGACACTTTGTATAAAGGCACTCAACTGATAATTTAGACCAGGCTGAATCTGACTTGCTGTTTAACATATAATCAGAGCTGCTTGATATGATTGCCAATAGTTGTCATTCCAGATGGTGGATGTTAAGCTGTAGCTACAGTTCTATGTCATTATCTGCAACATGTGGCAGCTCCTGCAGGCTAAACATACTGTATGTCCTTCAACCAAATGGCAATGTCTGAAGTCTGTCGGTCGCACTCCTCAGTTGAGTAAAGGAGTCCTGATGTTGGGTCCTGTCTGGTCAGTCAGGACAGCATTTTCACATAGTCCTGGGGTGTGAGCATGGTCAGTCGTTTGTTTGAAGTGGTCACGGTGAGGGGTAAAATCTCACTGTCATATAGGCCCAGTGCAAGCAGTTGGGGAATCACATTGTGAGTTGGGGATCTGCAAGGAGAATAGTCAGGGGTCTGGTCAATCATTACTCAAGTTGTATGTCAGTCAGCCAGGGGGTAGAGACCAGTGAATCCTGGAGATCTGTAATTTTAGCCTGGGGGGAGAAGGGGTGTGCTGTGACAATAGGGAGAAAAGGGGAATTCAGTGCTAGGGTAGGAAGGCAGATGTCTGGGTTAAGGAGGAGACAGGACAATGAAGGGGGGAATCAGGATGTATAAAGGTGGAATCTGTAGTAAATGAAATGCTGCTGGAGGGAGTAACATAAGTGGTCACCACCCTGGCCTCCAGGGGGGCTCAATGGAGCACAACCGTGGGGCATTATAAAGCTTAAGTACTGTGATTCAGGGGATAAGGAGGAAATTTGAAGTTGTATTTCAATGTGGTTCAGTGAAGAGGGGCTCTCTGGTGAGAACAAAGCAGACCAGGACATGGAGGCATGGTGGAGGATACATGACAAACCGGGCTGAGCTCGGTACTGATGGTGTTCACTGTGACCTGAGTTCCCTGCCATGATTTTCTTACTTCTAGAAGCAAGTGGAAAATGCTGCAGAAACACCCAGGTTGGGTGGAGTCAATGTTAATTTAATGGGTGGACTCCACTTATGCTCAACAGGAGGCCACTGCAGGGGCAATTGCATCAATTATGATAGAACATAGAACATAGAAGAATACAGCGCAGTACAGGCCCTTCGGCCCTCGATGTTGCGCCGATCCAAGCCCACCTAACCTACACTAGCCCACTATCCTCCATATGCCTATCCAATGCCCGCTTAAATGCCCATAATGAGGGAGAGTCCACCACTGCTACTGGCAGGGCATTCCATGAACTCACGACTCGCTGAGTAAAGAACCTACCCCTAACATCTGTCCTATACCTAGCCCCCCTTAATTTAAAGCTATGCCCCCTGTAATAGCTGATTCCATACGTGGAAAAAGATTCTCACTGTCGACCCTATCTAAACCCCTAATCATCTTGTACACCTCTATCAAGTCACCCCTAAACCTTCTTTTCTCCAATGAAAACAACCCCAAGTGCCTCAGCCTTTCCTCATACGATTTTTCTACCATACCAGGCAACATCCTGGTAAACCTCCTCTGCACCCGTTCCAGTGCCTCCACATCCTTCCTATAGTATGGTGACCAAAATTGCACACAATACTCCAGATGCGGCCGCACCAGAGTCTTATACAACTGCAACATGACCTCAGTACTCCGGAATTCAATTCCTCTACCAATAAAAGCCAGTACGCCATATGCCTTCTTCACCGCACTATTTACCTGGGTGGCAACTTTCAAAGATCTGTGTACATGGATACCAAGATCCCTCTGCTCATCCACACTACCAAGTATCCGACCATTAGCCCAGTACCCCATCTTTTTGTTACTCTTACCAAAGTGAATCACCTCACACTTAGCTACATTGAACTCCATTTGCCACCTTTCTGCCCAGTTCTGCAGCTTATCTATATGATGTTTCAGAGTGCAGGTTCACATCATCTGCACATATCATTTGTAATTATATTATTGTGTATATGAAATATATGCAGTGTACAAAGTACATCGGTGAAAATACTGGTCACAGACAATGGTGCTTGCAAATTGCCCATATACATCTCTATGAAGCAGAAGTAATCACAGCTAACATTTAAAATGCTACTGTTGGCCACAACAGGCATAGTTCTTGCAAGACATCCAAGAGTATAGTGGGAAACTGACCTGAACCCCTCTACACCTGAATTGTAAGTATTATGCAGTACTCTCTTATATGCAGTGATAACTTTCATAGGTGATTTAGGCCTGGAAAGCTAAGGGTTGAAGAAGGGCTTATGCCCAAAACGTCGATTCTCCTGTTCCCTGGATGCTGCCTGACCTGCTGCGCTTTTCCAGCAACACATTTCCAGCTCTGATCTCCAGCATCTGCAGACCTCACTTTCTCCTTAAGGGTTGAATCAGCATGGAGTACTTCCACTATACCATGTCTTTGCCATGTGACCGGTGGAGTGAATAAGTGCCTTTCTCAAAGTGCTGTAACAGTTCAATACATGGCCATCTTTGTCAGGATTATTCACATCCTATTGTAGAGAGGAGCATGTTCAGCTAACATTTGTACGGTATTCAAAAATTTCTCATAGCTAAGGAACTGTTCTGTTCCTTATTTTCCTAACACTGGTTCATCACAAATATGACTGATGGATGCAACAACAGAAGGTTTGATTGTTGCAGAGTTGTCTTGTAAGGTGAAGTGAGATGAATAAGGAGCAGATGCGGCAGCAAACCCAAGAGCTGCAGTAATGTATTGCAGAAGCTGAAGCGCCCTCCAGCACTTGAAGAGATCATATCTGCAGGGTCCCTCAGGGTTACATCAAAGACACAGAACAGCTGGTGTCTTTTATCCTCAAATGAACAAAGCACAGTGTTGATGTAGGCCCCATGTGTCCTGGGACACCATGACCGAATTGTGTTAGTTGCTGAATCAAGACCTGCAACCGGGAAGAATGGATGGCCATCTTACTCTGGTGGTTGTCAAGGTGACACCTGTGTTGAGCCTCAATGCAAATGGCTCCGTTCAGGAAGCCACACAGAATATGTGTGTGATCTTTCATTCACTCACACCAGTCCATTTTGCTCCCCCTGCAACCTAGGCAGTTGGAATTGACAGCAAAGCCAAGTTCCCTCAGGTGTAGGCCAAAATTGACTGCTCACACATCATGCTGAGATGCCTATATTACAACACAACTGCATTAATTATTAGGAATGGTTTCCATTCCATCAACATTCCATCATATACCTTGGCAGGAGCTTTTGCTGTAGGTGTGTTTGAAGGACCAGTTGTCTTTCAAGGATTGTTACTGGGGTCAAGGGTTATGCACTGTGACCATGGCTGATGACATCATTGTGCAACCGTCTGAGTGAGGCAGAGTGCATATACAATGACCAGAGGTACAGTGGAGCAGATGATAGGTCTGTAGAAGATGCATTTCCGTTGCTTGGAGTGGTCTTGTGGGGTGTGTAACTCTGAACAAAGCGTGCCACATCATGCTAGTGTGCTGCGCTCTGCACAGGTGGAGCAAGCAACAATGGGATGTGATGGATACTTTGAAACTGGGAGCATGGGAGAGTTTTCCATGGAGGAAAATTATGACATTGAGGAGGAGAAACCTCACCTTGTGCATGTCAGAGCTCAGCTGCATTGGATGCTGCAAACCAGACAGAACCTAATTCACACTATGTTCCTGTAGATAAGAGCTGGTTGCAGCAATCCTTGACTGTAAAATAGCAAAGTGTCTGTATTCAAGGAGAGAATTGCAGATTCTGTTCACTGTTTGTTCGCTATTGGAGGTTTTAATTAAAAGATAATTTTGGATTTATTTGAAGAAATAAATGTGATGATTTCCCAATTGCACAGAGATGGGATGCTGAGATATAGTGGGCATTGGGGAAAGAGTAATGGTGATTTTGAGAGGGTGGTTAGATAGGATGTGGCTAAGGACAGATAAGCTGTGTGGCCTGGTAGCTGAACAGTGATTGGGGCAAGAAGATAGAGTTGTATGTATGAGCAAGTGTCAGCCATGAGAAGACTAAGCCTGTGGCTTCTGTTCCACCACATTGATGTTAAAGGACAACTTCTTAGACTGCCACATTTATGAAGGTCTATAGGTGGTGTTCCAAACTAGTACCAGAGGTGCCAGTATGTTCTGGAGTATCCAGGCATTAGTGAATTCTTTTGGCTACAGTGAGTTTGCCTTGGACATGAGGGCCATCATAGATAGGTAGTCTATGAGATGCATTGGGATGATAGTGCAAGAAAACCTGCTCGCCCTTTCAGCGGGAAACCCTCTTTGAAACTTAATGAAAATAACACAGCCAAAAATTGTAAGATTCAGCCAGATGTGTTCCTCTTCCCCTCAATACAGCACTAGCCAGAAAAGAAAAAAACCAGATGTTTCCTGAGAGTATAACAGTCATTCTGAAGAATGATGGAGGAGTTCATACGGGAATCACTTTTAAAGAGAGAATCTATGCATCAGCATATCTTCTCAAGAGGAATAGATATTATCTGGTTCCTGTTTTAAACCTAAATTGGAGAAAAATATAAGGTTGTGCTCTTTGGAATTACAATGGGTTCAAACTAAGACATCTGATGGTAACAGTTCAGAACCAAACCAATTCAGCTCCTAGATCAGACAGCACGCAGCCAGTCCTATGAACCAATTAGCCTGGTTCATTTTTTGATGCTGGAACGGTGGCCATAATTTTCTGAATTAGTTAATGCTTCAGCGTCCATATAGTTATGACATCCCTGGCAGAACAAACAGCAGGAAACTTATCTTAATTATGTGCAGGAGAACTGTGGAGTTTTAGCTGGTTACCTTCAGCACGTGTCTATGCTTACATTTGGGAGTACTTAATCATTGTCTGTTCGAATCTTGGGATTTACCCCAACAAAGAAGGGATGTGCACAGATTTCTCTGCAGTTTAGCTCTCCAATGCAATGTCATACCACTGAGCCAACTGACAGAAGGAGCTTTTCTGTACCTCCTGGGTAATGTGCTTAGAGAGATCAATGATATTGGAGGATCCATCAGGAATATAGGTACAACATTCCTTTCATACAATGGCACACGTGCAACCCTTCTTAGCAAGTAGAAAGTCCAAGGCCAAATGATTCTGAAGGGCCTGACCGCAACTAGTTCAGCATTGATATTAGTCAGGGCATTTGCTGTATCATTAGTGACAATTTCCAATATTGTCTTTAACTTACTTAATTCTTTGCTCTGCAAATGGAGTCCAATAGGAAGGGAAGACATCCCAGTCAAGGAAAGAAATGGAAAGAGGTACTTCTTGGTCCTCGGGGGTGAAGGTAACTTATCTAAAACTCGAATGAGAGGAACTACATACCCTATAAAACATGATCCCCACCAGTCTGAGGGGAGCCACGGTTAGGCTTTGAGTACTCAAATAAAATAGGTGCCATTATAGGCAGTTAGGCTAGAATATCCACCTCTCCATGGCTTGGGAACAAGGTCATTCCAGAGGGACCTGATGTTTTATTAAGGATGGTGGACCAATCAAACAAAAATAACCAAATGTAATCAAATTTTGGCTAGGTTCATTCCATGGGATAGTAAAGGAGCACTGACTAGACCCCATATAAATGCCACTGGAGGAGTTCCCGTCTCTACTAAAGCAAATAGTGCCATTAATAGAAAAGGGAGTATATTGAATCTGTTATAGCCAATTTGGTACCAATTCCTGAATAGACTCATAATCATTCCCTGCTGATTGCCATTCTTGCAAATCCTTAGTTTATCAGAATCACCGGGAGAGTTCTGGCGTATTAGACATTCAGCCACCTCGGGTCAGCTAAAGGAAACAGGCCACAAAGGAATACCTCCTGTGAATAGGACAGCACATAAGCACATACCCAACTATCAGCTGCTTTTCCCATCATTTGGGCACTTTGATAAGTCAAATACAAAAAGGCATTGTGGTGTATAGATTGTCTTAGTCGCCCTCCCAGGGACAAAAATGTTGATCCTTTCATGCTCAAAGTGAAACCCCCCAAAGTCACCAGTATTCACTACATTTTTCCCCTTAATCGTTGTCTATTCCTTCACTAACTTGTTTACAGTCGGTTCTATGAATCCAGTGGGGTTGTCCTTGCACTTTCACAGCCATAGGGGTGGTCAGCAACACCTGAAACGGTCCTTTTCACCTTGGCTCCATCTTTCCCCAGTCCCAGTTCTTAATCAGCGCAAAATCCCCAGGTTCTACAGTAGGGTACTCTCCCTCAAGTGAATCATCACGCTCTCGATAGGCTTGGCACACTTGTGAATGTAAACTTTGAAGAGTTTTGGTTAATTAATGCAGATATTTTCCCATTTTTTCACCACTGCTGTAGCAGTATTATCGGCCATTGGGAAGGTTTTGATCCATCTATTAAATATATCTACTATTACTAGATAATATTTATACAATGTACTCTATGTAATTCTGTAAAATCAAGTTGTAGACAAGTAAAACACCCACCAGGCAAGGGGGCAGTTCCAGAACTGCAGGGCATCCCTTTTCCAGCATTCATCTTTTACAAATCAAGCATGATTTAGCTTGTTTTTCAGCTGCTTTGTGGAAATCTGGGTGCCACCAGGTTTGTAATAAAGCATTAACTATTCCCTTCTTGCCCAAGTGTGTACAATTATGCATATCATAAACTAAGATAGGTAGGAACAAAGAAGGAACACCAACCTGTCCTTTAGGGGTCACCCATAGCTTGGTTTGAATATAAAGGGACCACCCCATTTGAGTCCATAGTTTGTGCTCCTCAGCAGGGGGCATCACCCTGTAATTTCTGTATCTCACGCAGGTCTGGCATACCTGTCCTATTTCTAACCAGGTTTTGCTGGGAACCCAATGGAACCAGAAGTATGGGGTGTAAGGCTGCCTGCTTGGCATCAACGTCTACCTGCTCATTGCCTTTAGAGACTGTAGCGCTTGCACCAGTGTGAGCCGAACATTTGTTTATGGCTAGACTGGCTGGCAATTGCAAAGTCTGTAAGGGGTTATGCACAAAAATAGCATTAATGATAGGTTGCCCTGTGGAAGTTAAAAATCCTTCATGTTCCCACAAGGCTCCGTAATTGTGCGCTACACCAAAAACATAACGAGTCAATATATATATTTGCTGATTTCCCTTTGCTCAGATGCAAGCGCGAGTGAGGGCAAACAAACTCAGCTTTCTGTGACGACAGCGGAGTTTCGAAAGCTGCTTGCTCAATAATCACAGAATTGCTGTCAACTGCATAAGCTGAACAACATTGTCCTATCCTAGGGAGGGCAAGAAGTTCACTAAATCTGTGGAATTGATTTCACAGCTGGACATGCTGTTGTTGACGACAAGCAAATCATCCATATACTGTACTACTGTCAGTCCCTGCGGTACCTCCATGGTCACAATAAGGATGTTTCACTCTCCAGTGGCCATATCTCCTACAGTTAAAACAAGGGCCTGCCATTTGTCCCTGGGGGAATTTCGCTGTCTTATTCCCAATCCCAAAGGTGTAGTACTGGGCTTGCCTGTCCCCTCGGAAAAGGATTACTCAGTGGTGGTTGCTGGGCGGGCATCTAAGGTAAGTTCCACCCCCAATGGGTATCCTGGTTCCAATCAACCTCATCAGAGTTGGCACATGGGGTATAGGGATTGTGAGGTCGCTGGACATATTTGGTTTTTACCTATAACTTGGATCGTGGTTTGGGCTCATTCTGGCCATCCCAGTAGAAGACCACCATGAAATTAGATTCTTGCAGTTGAGCGATTAAAGTCCAGTTCTGTAAACAAGTTTTAAACGGTGATTTGAGAATCTTGCTCATAAGCAGTGAGAGTTCTATTTGCATGTATTAGCAACCATCACTACATAATTTCACCTATGAAATGTAGTTACTATTCTTCCAACCCCCACACAGAAAATAGATGGTGACAGTTCCCAACATGAAAGTCGGAGCTGGTACCTGGCAACTCTAGCTTGCTCCTTCCTTCAGGTTTCCATCTTCATGGGCTGTCACCAACATCACAGGGCATGTTCCATGGGCAGTGACTGCTTGCACCCCTTCCATTCATGGATGTTGGTATCAGACACAAACCGGCCTCACCTCATCACTATCACACATCTCTGATCTGAATATGGCACAGTTCTGCTTCAGCGTTTCACTTTGGAGCACAACAGCAGCTATCACTGTGATGCTGCTACCAGGACACTGCTGGCAGGGCCAAGCATCCATTTCATGATTCAACCAGACTGCATCTTCGTGTTTCTTATTTGTTGACTTAGTATTCACTTACTCACTTTCTGCCTACTTAGATGCTCTCATTATCTCTGTCATGCCTTATATTGTTGCATTTTGTCCCTTCAGCCAGCATTTAAAGACTTGCCTTCAGCACAGACACAAAGCCAGGCAGCTTGTCATGCTCAATCAAAGGGTGGACATGTTGCTGAATGGCATTGCACTTGTCCCATTTGCCAGCAGCATATCTAGCAAACACACCAAATGGCCATATCTCAAAGTCCATAGGCTAAGCGAGACAGCCTTCAGTCAGGGGCTACTGGGGTTGTGTCACAGTAAATCAAGGGCAGGCCCTGATATCAGTCCAAGGGCTTGGGTATGGTCAGTCAGCTGCTTGAGACATCCAGAGTCCAGGAGGAGCATATCACGTGTGTCTGGGAATTGGGCCTTCATTCAAGTCCAGTTTGACCAATCTGGGAGTTGCACTAAGTCAGTCAGAGAGCTGTACAAAGATTAGTCTGTGGTCCAGTCACCTATCAGTCAGGGCTGTTGGTCCAAATTGATCAAGGGGTGGCCTCAGTGACTCATGGGGTCAGCTGGATGAGAGTCAGGAGGGTATTATCTGCGGCTACTGCTCTGGTGGGGAATGATTTTCTGGAGACTGCAGGCACTTTCCTGGGATGCAGATGGGACAATAATTGTTAGGGGGGGGGGGGGGAGACTCAACATATAATGGGGAAGATGATAGTGCATATGGGTTACTGCAGCGGAGGGAGAAGCAATGTTGGTCATTGATGGTGAAAACAACCCTGACCTCGCCAGGAGTACAATAGGGCATGATGGTTCGTATAACTAAGCTGCCAGGTTGGAGCTCAGAATGTAACGTTAGGACATGAAGTCGTAATTGTGTGGGAATGTAAGATGCTCGGTACTGATAGGCTTGACAGGGAATGTCAGGAAGGAAGGAACATGGAGGTTTAGGGAGGAGCTGTTGATTGCCAGGCTGAGCTTGTGATTCACTATGCTAAGTGCTACCTCTATTCCCTTACATACACATGTGACTGGTAAATGAGCACTGGAAGTGGGAAGTGGCTGTGACCACACCTAGCAATGGCAAAGTAAGTTTTTTTTTAAATTTGAGCTGTCCTTGTGAGCAATGTGAAGACCTTCAATAGCAATACAGTATAGGTTTGAAATCACCTGTAATCATAGGACCTTGTATGTAAAATGTTCAACGGTGTGAGATACAAATCTTGGTGACAAGCAATCTTGACCATGGCAGATTTAACACACTTCTGAAAAGCAGAAGTAAAAGTAGCACCTGCAGGATGCAATTCACAAAGATCATGCATGATCTCATGGCTAAATAAGGGCAGGAATTGACTTTCTCTCACCTTGGACTGTAAGTATGCGCCAACATGCTTTTTATTAGATTAGATTCCCTGCAGTGTGGAAACAGGCCCTTTGGCCCAACCAGTCCACACCGACCCTCTGAAGAGTAACCCACCCAGACCAATTTCCCCTCTGACTAATGCACCTAACAGTATGGGCAATTTAGCATGGTCAATTCACCAGACTTGCACATCTTTGGACTGTGGGAGGAAACCAGAACACCCAGAGGAAACACACACAGACACGGGGAGAATGTGTAAACTCCACACAGACAGTTGCCCGAGGCTGGAATCAAGCCTGGGATCCTGGTGCTGTGAGGCAACAGTGCTAACCACTGAGCCACCGTGCCACATTACATATAATGCTTCCTTTTCTTCAGTGAGGTGGCAGTGAGAGCACAAGATATCAATAATCATACAGAACTTACGATCTCCTGTACTTGTGTGACGACTTCTGCAGCATTCGTTGGAATAAAGTGCCTATGTCAAAAGCCCATATGGAAAGGTTTCATTGCCCTCCTTGTTGAAGTCTTCCATTTCCCACTGTATGGAGGAGTATGCTAAATTGTCATTTGTAAGTGATGCAAACGCTGACTGCTCATATTACTAAGGATCTGTTTATTCTGTTTCATAAACAGGTGATTGCCAACTGACAAACCTCCAACTTATCAATGCTCACACTTATTAACGAGATCCCCTATTACTATTAATTTTAAGGGTCCAAGCTGTTAACTTTTGTACTTCTGAACAGATAGTTTAAACTGTGCTACATCAACATACTCAGGAACAAAACTTACTCGTAGCCAACTGCCTGTATTTTCCACACAGATTCTTTGGAGGTATCATCAATGGATCCAGCACAGCAGGGGTTGTTGTTGCTCTGGTGCAATCAAGGTGCAGAGAAATTGATGAGCAAAATATGGTGCTGGCAAGTCCAGGATAAACAGCACCCTCCAGTGGCTACCAAACAGTCTCCACGGGAAGCTATCACAAAGGCCCCTAATTTGCACAGGAGGTTCAGAATCTATTGTCCTCTATGCCATTTCCTCCAAATGAATGAGGCACAACATCATCACAGACTGGGACATTGTCACAGAACTATGCCAACTACTGAGGTAGGACTTGTGATATGACGGGGTTCATCAAAGTGAAAGCTGTACTAAACTTTTATAAAACTGGCTGCTCCCAAGGTTCCACTTGGAGGCTGTGTGGGATCTCTCAACCGTTACAAATGTAAGAACGCTGTAATGGAAGTCATTTGTGGCAGATTAAATTGCTTTATCTTGTTTCCTCATCATGAGGTCAGGCTTTGCCAACATAGGTGCAGGTTGCTATAGACTGTAACACTCACCACATTGAGAGTGCCATATCATAACACAGAAAGTATTCCATGCCACCAGTGTACCAGTCATCTGTGATCACTAACACCACATCTTATAAGTCTGTGTCAGGTACCCTGGGAGCTGCCATGATGCCTATTTTCTTCAGAATGCTTATGTTCTTGCCTTGTTTCAAGGGCTGGATATCTTACAAGAGTGGTTACTGAGGGGGGAGCCCTGCACCACCTGAACTCATAGTCTGGGAACCCTGCACCGCCTGAAGACGCCAACTTGAAGACACCTCCTCCTACTGCCCCCTCGACCATGATCCCACACCCCCATCACCAAACCATCATCTCCCAGACCATACAGAACCTCATCACCTCAGGAGATCTTCCACCCACAGCTTCCAACCTCATAGTTCTGGGAATCCCAAACCTCCCGACTACCTCCTTCCCAAGATCCAAAAGCCTGACCACCCATTGTCTCAGCAGGCTCCTGCCCCACTGAACTCACCTCCACCTACCTTGACACTGTCCTATTCCCCCAGTCCAGGAACTCACCACATACTTTCGAGACACCACCCACGCCCTCCACCTCCTCCAAGACTTCTGTTCCCCGGCCCTCAATGGCTCATCTTCACCAATCCCTCTACACCTCCGTCTGCCATAACCAGGGCCTCCAAGGCCTCTGTTTCTTCCTCTCCCGACGTCCCCAACAGTACACTTCCACCAACACTCTCATTCGTTTGGCAGAACGGTCCTCACCCTTAACAATTTCTCCTTCGAATCTTCCCATTTCCTCCACACCAAAGAGGTAGCCATGGGCACCTGTATGGGCCCCAGCTATGCCTGTCTCTTTGTCGGCTATGTAGAACAGACCATCTTCCATAGTTACACCGGCACCACTCCCCACCTCTTCCTCCGCTACATTGATGACTGCATTGGCACCACCCCGTGCTCCCGCGAGGAGGTTGAGCAATTCATCAACTTCACCAACACATTCCACCTCGACCTGAAATTCACCTGGACCAACTCTGACACCTCCCTCCCCTTCCTGGACCTCTCCAACTCCATTAATGACGACCGACTTGACACTGACATTTTTTACAAACCCACCGACACCCACAGCTACCTGGATTACACCTCTTCCCACCCTACCTCCTGCAAAAATGCCATCCCGTATTCCCAATTCCTCCGCCTCCACCGTATCCGCTCCCAGGAGGATCGGTTCCCACAGAACACACCAGATGGCCTCCTCCTTTAGAGACCGCAATTTCCCTTCCCACATGGTTAAAGATGCCCTCCAACGCATCTCGTCCACATCCCGCACCTCCGCCCTCAAACCCCACCCCCTCCAACCGTAACAAGGACAGAACTCCCCTACCAACCTTCGCATAAACTACATCATCTGAAGACATTTCCATCACCTCCAAACGGACCGCACCACCAGGAATATATTTCCCTCCCTACCCATTTCCGCCTTCCACAAAGACCGCTCCCTCCGTGACTATCTGGTCAGGTCCACGCCCCCCCACCAACCCACCCTCCCTTCCTGGCACCCTCCCCTGCCACCGCAGAAATTGCAAAACCTGCGCCCACACATCCTCCCTCACCTCCATCCAAGGCCCCAAAGGAGCCTTCCACATCCATCAAAGTTTTACCTGCACATCCACCAATATCATTTATTGTATCCTTTGCTCCCGATGCGGTCTCCTCTATATTGGGGAGACTGGATGCCTCCTAGCAGAGTGCTGCAGGGAACATCTCCAGGACACCCGCACCAATCAACCCCACTGCCCTGTGGCCCAACGGCTCAACTCCCCCTCCCACTCTGCCGAGGACATGCAGGTCCTGGGCCTCCTCCACCGCTGCTCCCTCACCACCCGACGCCTGGAGGAAGAACGCCTCATCTTCTGCCTTGGAACCCTTCAACCCCATGACATCAATGTGGATTTCACCAGTTTCCTCATTTCCCCTTCCCCATCTCACCCCAGCTCCAATCTTCCAGCTCAGCACTGCCCTCATGACCTGTCCTACCTGCCTATCTTCCTTTCCATCTATCCACTCCACCCTCCTCTCCTACCTATCACCTTCATCTCCACCCCCATTCATCCATTGTACTCTTTGCTACCTTCCCCCACCCTCCTCTCTGACCTATCATCCCCATTCACCTATTATACTCTATGTTACTTTCTCCCCACCCCCACCCCCCTTTCATTTATCTCTCTATTCTGCAGGCACCCTGCCTCTATTCCTGATGAAGGGCTTTTGTCCGAAACATCGATTTTCCTGCTCCTTGGATGCTGCCTGACCTGCTGTGCTTTTCCAGCACCACTCTAATCTAGACTCTGGTTTCCAGCATCTGCAGTCCTTGTTTTTATTTGTTTACTGAGGGACCAGGCCTATCATCTGTGACCATTGTTGATGACTGTGTTATGCAACATCCTGAATGAAGCTGAGTGTAGACACAATACTACCCATTCTTCGACTAGACCTAAGGTGGAACAGAAGTTTCAATGAATGGTTTGGTCAGTGGGACCTTTCAGTACATCTGGACACAGTGTGCCACATAATTCTAACACGCTAAGCACTGCACATCTGGAGAACACAAAGAGGGAATGAGATGAATGAGCTGAGAGAGTGGCAGCAGTGGTCCAAGGAGGAAAATGAGGACTTCACCTCCTGAATGATTGAGCACTGCAAAGTCAGGCACAACAAGCCATACAGGATTTAATTGACATGTGGTTCTAATGGAAGTGAGTTGGGTGTAGTGATCACTCATTGACTGTAAATGTTTTACTACTTGATGGCAAGCAGTCCCTGTATGTTATTATAGGCAAATGCAGCTTCTATTTATTTCTTCTTCACTGCTATTGCTGAGCTTTCCAGTGCATGATGGTTCTACAGTGAATGTGTTAGGCTAGTGAGTATTTAGGAGACAGTAGCAATCCCACAGAAAGGCTCCTAATATGGATGATGCTAAAGATATCTAAGCTTTATAGCTTGTTTCTTAAATAGCAATACTTTTATGAATGTGCACTTGTATCTGCAGTGAAGTATTAGCTGTGCCACTTGTATGTCCTCAGAACCATTTGTTTTTGGTTCCCTCTTACTGGATACGAGGTTGAGAATAGCTTCTGCCTGACTACTTTACCTAGTGCATGGCTGGGTTTAAAAAGATTGCACCAGTGCTGGAAATCTAGTGAGGTCCTGGCAGTGGCAAGTACTTCAGCCTCTGGAAAGAGGATAGACATGACAAGTGGAGTGCCACAGGGATCTGGTGTATAGGAAATGTGGCAAACTTTGAAGAATAGGATGGGAAATCTCACTGTACGGCTCATGGAGAGAAACCCTCCTGAAACTTTCCAAAATTGACATTTGGCCAATTTCTGGTAAAATTCAGCCCATAATCCTGAAAAGAGAAGTTGGTGAAACTATCCATAAGTTTGTGTAGGGGGAGAAATGGATTACATCAGGCATAGACGCAATTACAGAAATCTTTTTTAAATTAATTGAATATAGATCTATATATGTGCAGACTAATACCAAATGTGATTGTGAGCTGAAATCTGAGTGGGAGAATAACCTAATTATCAAAACGCATGATTTCTTACAGTCCATGAGCAATATTGCATGGCTACTGCAATAGAAGATAGAATATCTGGTTAGATAGTTAAGAGTGATCAAATATAAAACGATAAATCCTTGTATAAGACCTTGCTTACATCTCTTTTAGAATTCTTGATTAAGAGCAGGTACATTAATATGTGGAGGTGAATAGACATCTGTTGATAGGTCCACACAACCAGAAATGGTAATAGATATTAAGATTCTGAATAAACTGAGGGTTTGAAATGGAACAGAGGCCAGTTTCCTGACACCAAGTCATCTTTTATTTACTTGTGCACAGTACACTGGCTGCGGCCAGCCAGCTCAGTCAGTCCCCCGAGCTGAGGAGATTCCAAGTCCTCTGCTTTTTTTTTATATTTTGTGCACTGGCCTTAGTCAGCCAGCTCAGAGTCAGTCCTCATGTGAGGAGATTCTATCTAAACCTCTGTTATTATATATAATCTCCTGGTTATATTTATTTTATAAAACTGTACAAAATACACAAAGACTGAACAATAAAGCATTTACAAATAAAACAGCAATTTACAGGGGAAAGGGGCAGCAAAGCCAAACCCCAGACCCCACCGTATAGCCAATTCACAGGGAAATGCAGATGAACCCCACATTGCACCTTAACTTACCAAAGAGGAAACAATAGACAACACAAAGAAGCAGCCCAATCAACCAAAACAATAAAACAGTGCATATTACACAGACATTAACCAGTTGGCAGGCCACCCTTCACACCTTCCAGCCACTCAAAGGTAGCCCGCCACACGCCCCTTCTGGCTCTTTGTCTGTCCCATGCCCTTCTAGTCTTTGGTCTGCCCTGACACACCTTCTGACCACCTCTCGGACAGTCGGTCCCATTACAGCTTGTTTTTTTTTTCATCAAATTGTACAAAATATAAACAGTTAACAATGAACAATGAATAGCAATTTTCAAGAAACAGTAATTTACAGGGAAAAGTGGCAGCAAGACCAGAACCCAAACCCCACCGTACAATCAGTTTGCAGGGAAATGATGACGAACTCCAAATCCCACCCTATCTTAGCAAAAACATGTGGTAACACAAACTCATACAAAACAATCCAATCAACCAAATAATAAAACAGTGCATAAACACAGACACCCCTGGCAACCCAGCAAATGACCTGCCCCTCCAGCAACTTAAAGGCAGCCATCCCAAGCCCCTTTCGGGGCTTGGTCAACCCCATGCCCCTTCTGGCCCTTGGTAATCCTTGACACACCTTCTGGCGACCTCTAGGCCAGCCCATCCCATTACAATCCCCTGCTTATGTTGATCAGTCAGGGCTTCTTGAATGGCCCAAGTTAACAACCCCAATCAAGGATCTAGCAGTTTACAAGATCCACCTGGTTCCAATCACTACATCTCTTCCCCCTCCAAGTCCAGGGACATAGGTCTGGTGTTTGACTTGTAGATTTCCTGGGATGCTTTTACCCCAGGTCCATTTCCTATGACTCACACTCTGACATGAGTGGTGTGTACCTGACTGTAGCCTGCCTCTTGTGTCCTGAGTGACTCAGAAGTTTCCTCCTCTTTTTCCAGCAATAACGGTATCGAGGCAGCATCCATAGCAGACTGTGAGGCTTCCTCAACATTGGATGAAGGGGGAGCACCTACAATTTCTGACAGGCCTTCTGGCTGTTCCAAGGGGCCAGGTATGTTTTGTTCCTGCTCCATTTATAAGGTAACAGCTTTCACGTCATCCACGTTTGTTCAGGACTGCCTCACCAACCCAAACTTTGTAAGTCTTGAGATGTGATCTTGCATCAACCTAGCCTTGTGTATGTGTGTGTGTATATATATATATATATATATATATATATATTATATATATATATAATGACTATTCCCATGGTTCTGATACCAAACTTCGTCGCCTGAGTTAAATTGTCTTTCTCGCTTAGAGGAGGCATGTGGCCGGCATTGATGTTCCTGCTGCCATTTTTCCATTCGCGCCATTGAACAGGAACTGGGACATTTTGGTATCGAGTGACACTATAGGCTGCTTCTTTAAGCCTGCCTTCAATGTTGGACCACACTGTCGGCTAGACCATTGGATAATGGATGATAGGGAGATGTCCTTATGTGCCAGATGCCATTTGACTTTAGGAAAAATTCAAATTCCCTGTTGGTAAAAGACATCCCATTGTCTGTGATTAATATGTCCAAGAGTCTGTGTATCATGAATGATACTCGCAACTTCTCAATCGCTACCCCTGAGTTTGCCGGATCTACCTAATGCATGACCAAGCATTTTGAATGGGTGTCCACAATGACCAGGATCATTGAGTCCATGAAAGGACCAGTGTAATCAACATGTAACTGAGTCCAGGGTTTACCAATGTTGGAGGTGCTGCTACTAGCAATGTTTGTCCTTGGTGGCATTCTACACACTGCCTCACCAAAGCAGCTGTGTCAGCATCCAATCCTGGCCACCAGATATGGCTTCTTGCTAGTTTCTTTATCTTGGAAACTCCTGGATGAGCCTGGTGGTGTTCAGCCAGTATCAAGCAGCGACCTTTACTCAACAATCACCCTAGCTCCCCATAGTAATATGCCGTCCTCTGTGGTGATCTGATCTCGCTGGGTCCAGAAAGGTTTCAATCCTGATTGTGATGACTCTTCAGTTTCCCCCATTCTGCTGATGGTAGAAGGTGCTCTTTCTCTGGCTAACTGTCAGAAATGCTTCCTTTTATACCCCAAAACATCAAATTGTCTCATTGGTTTGATGTTGTCAAAACAATAAAATTCAAATTCAGTTGGGTTCTGGTATCTTGGGGTATAATTTAAACTGATTGGTTAAATTCAAACTGCTGTGGAAACAACTCAGTGTCTAAGTTACAGTCCAAATATTACATCTTCAAATTGTCCACTACACTCTGTGACATCACAGGTGTTTGCCAGCTTTCACTCTGTCTTAAAGGTACAGTACACACCTTCAACTTTATAACACTGCCCTAAAGGCTACTTCTTAGCTACACAACCATTTCCAAGGCTAACCCTTTTTCAGTAGCAAGTGTAAGAATATCAAGATGGAAGTCAGATTATGTATGAATTTTCTGTAATAATTCACTAACCCAAGGAAAGACCTAAACTGCATTACAGATGTAGGAGGCTGAGCTCCTTTGATCGCCGTCACTTTATCTTCCAACAGATGTAACAGTTTTGTCAACTCTGTAACTCACGTACAGATCATTCTGCTATAATTCATATTTTGTTAATGCAAATTTGCTATAACACAATTGACGAGTTGGGGACACTGTTTCTAAAGCTCGAATGTTTAAAGTGTGTAATGGTTATAACTCAATTCTGGCTCCATTAGTTTAAATGGTGATGCTATTACACAATTTGCTTATAACACGGGGTTGCACAAGAACGGACCTACTGTGTTATAGCAGAACCGACTGTAGGTCACTTGAGGTGCCTGGAAAACACACTTTCTCTTCTAAGGAATACGCTCACCTGGGAGAAACATTTGATCATTATGTCCAAGTGCTCTTTATTGGTCTTTCTGGTTATTAGCACAGCATCCAGATAAATAGCAAACTGGGGTAGCCTTTGAAAAATGTTCTCCATGGTCCACTGGAAAAGGGCGCAGACTGATATATTGTATATTGTATTGTATATTAGTGTTTTGGGATTGTGTTCAAATAATGACTGAAATCAGTGAGTGGTGAACTTTATTTTATTTTATTTACTAGTACAGTTCGAGGTGGCGATGGAATCCCAAAATACAGTTCTTACATATATTAAAATTCTATCACTATAGTGTTACTTTGTTTTATCTATTGTACACAAAGATTTGGTGACTTTTGTCCTGGGGAAACAGGAGATTGTTTAAACATTTGTTAAATGGTGACTGTTATGGGATTAGAATATCTGTTTAGTCTGATTTAAATGTGCTGGTGGACCGAGTTAAAAATCACACAACACCTGATTATGTACCAACAGGTTTATTTGGAAGCACTAGCTTTTGAGGTGCTGCCTCTTCATCAGGTGGTTGTGGAACATGACCATACAACACTGGATTTATAGCAAAAGGGTTACAGTGTCATGGAGTTGTAAGGATATGTTTAACAGCTTTAGTTAAAAATCACACAACACCAGGTTATAGTTCTTAAACAAATTTAGATTAAATCTTTCATCTTTTAGAATGGAATACAGTGGTTTGGATTCTTTACTATGTTTTATTATTAGATAAGCTGACGCCACCTTAAGAATATATTTCTGGGATTTACATACTAAAGAACCTAAACCACCATATCCCACTCTAAAAGATGAAAGACCTAATCTAAATTTGTTTAGGAAATATAACCTGGTGTTGTGTGATTTTTAACAGTAGCAGCTACAATGGCTTGCCAGCCCAGATCCTGAAAATGTTTTAGCCACTTGGTGGAGGCTCAGCTTTGTTGTGGGGTTCTGCTATGCTGACAGGCCTCGGGTTCCTCTTCTCAGGATATGACCTGCATGAGGCTGTGTGATTGCCTACACTCAAGTGGTGTTCCCCAAGCTCAGTTGGACAGGTGAGGGTATCCACTTCCATTGGGATGCCCTGTAACTCCCCTGCTTCACTTGCTGCATTTTCTAATGATTAAATCCAGTTGTAGTGCCTGCTTGACGTCCAGTTGGGCTTCAGCCAATAGGTGCTTCTGCATGGTTAAATCATTAATCCCATATAGCTAACAGGGTCTCAGTACCTCATTCAAGGTTAACTTAAAATCACATCTTTGCCAGTTGTCTTAATCTCGTTAAAAATCCCCATATGATCCCCCAACAGCCAAATAAAACAGATAGCATCTCAGAATTAGAGGAGGTTTCAGGTCATAATATTCCTTAACCAACTATTGGAAGGTTTTAGTGTCTGGTGTCTCTGGGAAAGTTGAGCCCTTTGTAACTGAAAATGCTGCAGATCTGCAAGCAGTCAGAAAAGTTACTCATTGCTTTTCATCTGCCCCAATGTCATTTGTCCAGAAAAACATATTGCATTCTTTCCACATACTGGGCCTAGTCTTTGACAGCAGTCAAATGAGTCAAGCTTCCCAAATAAAGGCATGATACCAGAAATGCTTAACCCAAATCCAAGATGATTGTTGCAAGTAAATATTCTTCAGGCATGTACTGTTTTCTCCTGTTCCCACTGAAATAATTGCACAGAGGCCGGTATCCCGTCACCAAGTCACCTTTTATTTACTTGTGCACAGTACAATAGCTGTGGCCAGCCAGCTCAAACTCAGTCCCCCGAACTGAGGAGATTCTAAATCTCTTGCTTATTTTTTTTCTCTGCTTCACCAGCTTATTTTCCCCGGCAGCCATGTAGGTGCAAGACACAGTGAAAACACCCAGAGGTAAATAACTTTATTAATATTTCACCACCAGACAGTTGGCCATAATGACCCCCTTCACACTCCGCTGCCTGGACCTGATAATGGCCACCTTGGCCAGGCCCAAGAGCAGACACATGAGGAGATCCTCTGACTTGCCCCTTCCCTCTGCACTGGATGCCTAATGATCAGGAGCGTGGGGCTGAAGAGCAACCAAAAACAGAAGAGAAGATTCTGTAGATAACTAAAAGGGGAGTGTAAACACCCACACCCAATATATTCATGATCCATGGACGCCACAGCACCACAAACAAGTGCACCTGTGGTTCCAAGGGACTGCTGCAAGCAACACCCTCCACACCGGATTCCTAAGGGAAGACTTTCACATAGGGAGCATGCCACTGGAGATCCCCACTGCCCATGGCAAATGGGCACGCCAAGGCGTGTCTGGACGGTGGATAAAGGAGAAAAGCTGGATGGTGTACAGCAGTAGCAACAGTCTGTACATGGTGCAGAGATTCCTTTCTTTAAAAAAAAGCATTCACGTCACGAGGTATGGGATCCTGGGACCAATGTGAAGTTCCATCCGAGCAGCGGTATGCATAGAATGGGATTCTGCCTCACACCTGAGCATCCTCTAATTGGTGCAGGTGTCCAAGCACCACCCATTTTAAGGCATTGAATGGTAGTGGTTGTGAGCCAGATGTCTACAGTCATTCTGTACGCAAATTCCTACGGCAGCATCCAGCCCAGGCCCCCACAATCCAGCATGTCTCCGATCCTGGTCACCCCTGCAGCCGTGGTCCTTCCCCACAACAGCCATTCAAATCTGCAATTGTGGAAGTGCGGATTCCTGTGCAACAGCTTTCTGATGATAGCTCCTACTCCTCACAGAGCATAGGCCCAGC
This sequence comes from Chiloscyllium plagiosum, assembly GCF_037043375.1. Lineage (NCBI taxonomy): Eukaryota > Metazoa > Chordata > Chondrichthyes > Orectolobiformes > Hemiscylliidae > Chiloscyllium > Chiloscyllium plagiosum. The sequence continues at coordinate 40,419,501 of NW_028270158.1, read as the reverse complement.
ACAAGTTGACCATGTCCCAGACAGCAATCAGCTCCTGGTAAAAGACAGGCAGCATCCTGAGGATGACTTGCAAACTCTTATGGTCAATAAACAGGAGCTGCGCATTGTTGTTGAGGTTATGCACCTGGCAGAAAAAAATACGTTGCCAGGTCACACCACTTAGGAAGAGGCTCAATATAAAGGTATTGCTGTAAAGCCTGAAGGCCTTCCTCAGGACGCAGACGCAGAACCTGTGCCGTGACCCAGTGTATCCTTTTGTCCCAGAAGAAGTGAACCAACATTCTGTGGACATCAGCGACAAAACCAGGAAGAGGGATCAAAGGGACCAGCTGTTATCACAACATGGAGGCCACCAGCTGGTTTCTGACCAGCACTCTACTCCTGTAAGATAGCACTTGTAGCAGTCCTGTGCAGTGATCTAGGCGAGCGAGAGTTTGGCCTCCAGCTCCTGCCAATTTGCCAGCCAAGATTCCTTGGCTGGTTTAGGTTTACCTCCAGGTAGAGGAGATGGGTGGTACACGAGCTGAACCCCCACAACTCCTCTGGCAGAATCCACCTGCCATGAACCGACCAGGTGTCTGGAACATTTGGCCCAATTGATCCTGGCAGAAGATGCCACCGAGTACACCACATGGCACTCACGTATCCTCCCCAGGTCAGTGAATGTGAGGAGCATGTCGTCAGTGTAAACCTAATGGACCACGCCCATGCCCCGCCCGGGCAGAACTAGCCCTGACAACCTCCTCCGCAAGAAGTATGGGAGAAGCTCCATGCAAGGAAATACGGCTGGCTGGTCAAGGGGCAGCCCTGACATACTATTCTCCCAAAGTGAAGGGGCACCAGCAGGGACCATTTAACTTTCACCAGACATTCTGCGGTGGTGTACAAAAGGCAGATCCAAGCAATGAACTGCATCCCAAATCCAAATGTCCGCAGAGTCCTGAGCAGATACTCGTGATCAATGCTGACGAATATCTTCGCCTGATCGAGAGACAGGAAAGCACTCAACAGACCAGCCCTTTGACAAAAGTGGATCAGGTCCCAGACAAGGTGGAGACTGTCATGAATCATCTGGCCTAGGGACCATGTATGACAGGTCAAGGTGGATCATGTGGGCCAGCACAAATGCCAGGTGAGAAGCCAACACCACAGACAAGATTTAATAATCCATGCTGAGGAGCGAGACCGGACACCAGTTCTTAAGAGAACAAAAGTCCACTTTCTTTGGCAGCAGCATGATGAGCGCCTCGCACCAAGAAAGGGGCAGCTCTCCTCCCGTAAGACATTCCCCCGAGCACCTGTGCATAATCGCAACCCCCTCCCCGGGACATCCCAGGACACCTTGAAGAACTCCACAGTCAGCCCCAGGGACTTGCTCCTCAAGAGCCGAGTGAGGGTGGCAGTCAGCTCCCCAAAAGTGATTGGAGCATCAAGACTTCTGGCGTCCTCCAGGCTGAGCTTCGGTACATTCTTCCACAAAATTCTGCCAGCATCCTCGTTGAATGGATCTGGAAAGCACAGAGTGTAATAGATGTTAATCTGGGCCCTGACGCCCTCCAGATCAGAGACGAGAGATCTGTTGTTGGCCAGCAGCACAAGGAGCTGTTGATGGGTGCTACGCCTTTTTTCCAGTGAGTAGAAGGGGCAGCTGCAGTCCAGATCCTGGAGGAGCTGGATCCGTGACCTTTCATACTCGCCCTGGGATCCAATGAGTTGCAGATCTTGGATTGCAGCCTTCGTCTCTTTGTACACCCCCTGCAGGGCTGGGTCCACATCGGGCTGACCAAGGGTGACTCCTTAGGTTGAGCATCTCCTTCTCCAAATCCTTGATCTTAGATTCCTGTCTCTTTGTCAATCCCCTCACGTAGTCTTGACAGAAAACATGGATGTGTGCCTTGCCAATGTCACACCATAGCTGGTCCAGTGCTGCCAGCTGGCTCCAATCCTCCAGTGACATGACCCCTAGGGTCACCGACAGGAACAACCTTGATGCACTCCATCAAGGCCTATTCTGAGTCTATCTAAGGGGGCCGGTAGAGCTGCAGCAGTAGTTCAGCCTGCCATAACCCCAGGACCAGACAGGTCAGGCCACATGGGAGGGGCAGGAAGCCCCAGGGGATGAACTATGCCTTACCCTGGCAATAGGGAATTCCTCCCCACAGGAAGCAGCCCCAATTTCTGTTTGTGCCAACAATCTTCCCTTCCCCACCTGCTCTGCTGGTCATGGGGTCTACGGGTCCTCCCTCTGGAAGAACACTATTGGCTGAGGGAAGGCAGGAGTTGTGGTGAGGGTGGGGAAAACAGGTTTCATCACTTCCTGCCCTACCTTTTGGCAGTCAGGTGACAGTGGTGCTGGAGAAGCACAGCAGGTCAGGTAGCATCTGAGGAGCAGGAAAATCAATGTTTTGGGCAAAAGTCCTTCATCAGGAATAGATTTCCAGCATCTGCAGTCCTCACTTTTGCCTTGGTGACAGTTGGTGGGGTATAGGCCAGCTAAAAGCTCTGAAACCACAGTCTTAGCCACTGTAGGTTGGGGTAGGGCACAAAGCAAGGAGGTTTGTGCATAGAGTCAGCATGGGCATGGGTGTGATGGTGGTTGTGGTTCCTGTGCTGGGATAATGTTAGTGTGGCCACAGGTGCATTATCGCACTGGGATGGGGTGGGTTGAGGTTCTGGCTCTGAGGGGGCAATAGGGTAATTGTGACTGGGGTGGGTGGAGTGGAAAACAGGGTGATAGATCTATGAGATTCTTAGTCTTTCACTGTGCCCTTCTCCCAGCTGGATGCCCACCAATCTCCTTGCCAGAGGCTGCAGTGATGGTGATCTCAGGACCTACTTGTGGGGCTCCTAGTGTTGCTTTGGGGGGAAGGGGTGTGGCAGTGCTACCTACAGCTTCTAGTGTGGGCTTGGTGGCCTTCAGATGAGGCAATTCTTCCTGACCTGCCCCACCTCTTGGCAGATGTGGCACCACACACTATCTGCCATCCAGAAGACACGGTAGGCTATGCCCTTGTGGAGGACTGTGATGGTTCCCTCAGTCACCTTCACCTGGGACAAGCAATTAAAAACCTGGCACCGGAAGAAGTAGATGTGTTTAAGGGCAGGGTCCCTTAGTCTGAGCAGGAGCAGGGTGACACCTGACTGGATTTCCCCCAGTGATTGTGGATGGGGGAGGAGAAGCTCACTGCCAATAAATGGTGGAATGTTGGAAATCATGACACTCTGGGCCATCACCTCCAGATGATCAACAGGCCAATATATCCCACCGAGACTGAGCCCCTTGCCCATGACCTGGTGCACCACCTGCTTGGACCTCAGGAAGAAAACGGCCTTTCAGTACATTTTGGCTGCAGTGACTATGGCTTGGGTCAACCGCACTAGTCATGGCCTTACTGCAGGCTTCAATTATCATGTAAGACCGGCGGTATGCCCTAACACCTCAGGCCTTAGTGAGGAACCTAAAGGGGGATGGGATTGCAGTTGGGGCTGAAGCAGCTGAGCCTAAAGCCGCGGCTACCCCAGCTTGAGTGCAGCGGGGGCCTGCTATTCTGGGGCTGGCCATGCTAAGCTGCCAGATGCTCCAAGGGGTCTTCTGACAGGCGGTCCCAAAACAACTGCAGCAGTCTCAGTTCTTAATGGGCCTAAGCAATAGCAGCTGTCCCAATTCTTAATGGGCCAGGCGACAGCAGCAAAAATGGAAGGCCAAGGTGACAGCAACAGAAGGGGAAGACCCAGGTAGTAGCAGCAGCAGAGGCAAAAGGCCCAGGTGACGGCAGCAGCGGGAAGTCCAGGTGATGGCAGCAGCACCAGTGGTGGAGGACCTAGGGAGCAGCAGCTACCGAACCAGCGACCCAGGTAGCAGCAAGAGCAGAGCTGGGACCCCAGGGAGCAGCAGTAAGGAAGAGCCAGGCAACAGTGGATCTGGGGAAGCACAGGCAGCGGCAGCAGTAGTAGTAGTACTGGTAGTAGTAGTAACAGCTCAACACAGCCAAGAGAGAAATGTGAGACAATTTTGAACCTGCAAAGGTCTTGCAGCCTTTGTAGGATGTTTGGATGGATTGTTTAGAATTGTTCAAGACTGTGAGCAATATACTGAGATTTTAAGTGCAAAAGCATTGATTTCAGCCTCTGCACATAATTTGCACCAAAATAAAAATTATATTTAGCCATCACACTGTAATAATGTGACCTCTTCAATTAGAACTCTCTAATCACTTCTTTTTTATATCCTTACCTTACAAATCCAATCCATTTTTGATTATGTTGCGACTTCTATTTTAATACTACTTTTGCTTTTGGGTTCCATATTCTAATATGTCTTCAGGAGGCAGGACAACCCATATGCCACAACTTTCACCATAAGAAGGGCAAAGAGGCAGTTCCCATATCCACCATAGCCAAAGTGGAATCAAACCCCATGCCATTGTCACCAATCTGATCCACACCCAATTAAGCCAACCAGTCTGAGTTTCTGTGGAACATGCATACTGAAGTCCTGGAACTATGAATGGTGATAGTGAAAGCTCCAATTTTCATTCCATTATGTGGATGTACAGAGATCTCTCCCACTTGTTACCCTGCCATTGGAAATGTTTATAGACTGGGTGTTACAAATCATCTTCCTTGGCCATCAATTCCTGGATTGGAACATAAACTCTCAGTTTCTGCATTAGAAGCAGGTACCTTACCCACTGCATCACAAGATTTCCTGTTGTAATACTCACCTTTGTTATTTTGATACAGTACTGATCATGGATCTGACTCCCTTTGTCACTGATTCATCAAATGGTGGAAACAACTTTTCACCTCTTAAATTCTTTCACATTTTCAAAAATGTACATTAATTTTCTTTTCAATTTTAAAATTTCCAATTATTTAATCTCTAATCCATTCTCCTGCCTGCAATGGTGTGCTCAGATCTGGTACAATATTCCACCTGTCTCCTAATCAAATGTCTAACTTTACTTTTATGCTGAGGGGTGGCCTAATTTTAGTCCCAGTCACCTCTTAAATATATTTTCTCTTGTTTTAATTCCATTGCGTTTTTAACCAAACTTTTGAATAGATTTTCTCTTAAATCACTAACTCCGGGACTTTCATGTCTTGCACAAATAGCCCTATAATTTCACTGTCACTTCACACTGTAAAAACTCTGCAGCAAATTGTTTAGCATACTTTTGCCATTTTCTCACTCTCAATTTTTCCACCTCTCAAGTTGTCTCACCATGTTCTGTCGATTTATACCTTATATGAAGATGGAACAGTAGAAGGATGTGTTTGGCAAATGTCATGTTGATAATGCATGCAAGAATCAGCTGATTAGAAAGGTCAGAGGGGAAATGGAAAAGGAAATAAAGCAAACACAAAGAAGAGGAAGAGACAGACAGCTATCATAAAGACAATCCAAAACTATATATATATATATATATATATAGTGAAAGGATTATAAGAATATTCACATTTTGGGACCAAAAGGTGATTTATGCATTGAGACTGAGATGTTAAGTCATTACTTTATGGTGGTCATTACTAAGGAAAATGCTGCAAAAGTTATCAGCCATGTTGTTATATTGAATGGCAAATTAGGCTCAAAGGGCCGAATGGCCTACTACTGCTCCTATTTTGTATTTTTTTTAAATGTAAGTATGTTCAAAAGCTCTTGTTATATTCCTTTTTGCTTCTGTTCTGCTGCATGTATTCTTTAAGATTGCTTTTTACTCCCTCAAGTCTCCCATTATACTTTCCTTTTCTCGTTGTCTCTATTTCCAGGATTTTGCTGCTGAGATTTTAGTCATCAAACAGAATATTCCCTATAGAAATTCACCTCTCATTGTCACTTTGCTCGAAGCACCGCATAAATCATGAATACCAGTATGGACTGATAGTACAATGCAGAAAAGGCCATTCAGCTCTATCTGTGTATTATCTACCTATCACTTGCTTGGATTATTTAGTTAATCACTTATGTGGGACATACAACATTCAATGAAAACAGTATTCTTCCCATTTTGATCACAAACATACTTCTTATAATTTTTAAATTCTTTCTTCAGTAAAACTATGATTGCTGCAAAACTCACGAAAATACTTATTAATCTCAATTCTGATCTATTTAACTCTCTTTTGTTGAGTTTGCCTTGGGGTGGCCTTCTCCTTTTGAATCAGAAGATTATGGATTGAAATTCTGCACTTAAAAACTGTCCACATAATCTAAGTTCACATTTGTAGTATTATCACTGGACTGTTAATTCAGAGATCCAGGTAATGTTCTGTGACTCCTATGTGGCAAATGGTGGAACTGAATTCAATAAAAATCTGGAAGTAAGAGTCTAATGGTGAGCCCATTGTCAATTGTTAGGTGAAAGACCCAATTGTTTGCTTGTGTCCTTTAGGGAAGGAAACTACTATCCTTAACGTCGATTTCGAAGCTCCTTGGATGCTGCCTGAACTGCTGTGCTCTTCCAGCACCACTAATCCAGAATCTAATTTCCAGCATCTGCAGTCATTGTTTTTACCATCCTTACTTGGTCTGGCTTCCATGTGACTCCAGGCCCACAGCAACGTGATTAATTCTTAAATGCCCCCTGGGCAATTAGGGATGAGCAATATGTGCTGACTTAGCCAATGACGCCCTCATCCAATGAATGATTCAAAAATATTAAATGAATTACATTAGAGATGCAATTTTCAGATTAATGTAGGATCTGTCTGATTCTTCAGGTAAGAGACCCTCTAACTTTTTTTTGGAGCACAGGGAGTTGTATGTAAATCCTTCAACCAAAAATATATTAACCAGTCATTAAACAAGACTATAAAGACCAGAAAGGTTGTATCTATAGGAAAATTATTGCCAGCAAAAGTGGTAGTAATATTTCTTACAAATATTACATGAGGTGAGGCCCTCAGTGGCTCAGTGGTTAGCACTGCTGCCTCACAGCACCAGGGACTTGCATTCAATTCCAGCCTTGTGTGACTGTCTGTGTAGAGTTTGCACATTCTGTCTATTGCACATTCTTCCTGTTGTCTATATGGGTTTCCTTCGGGTGCTCCAGTTTCCTCCCACAGTTCAAAGACGTGCGGGTTAGGTGGATTGGTCATGCTAAATTTCCTATAGTGTCCAGGGATGTGCAGGTAGGTTATTAGCCATGGAAAATGCAGGATCACAGGTTGGGGGATGGGTCTGGGTTGGATGCTTCACACTGTAGGGATTCTATGAGGTGTATATGTAAATTGTGTACATTGGGGAAAAAGTATTGTGGGCGGCACGGTGGCACAGTGGTTAGCACTGCTGCCTCACAGCTCCAGAGACCCGGGTTCAATTCCCGCCTCAGGCGACTGATTGTGTGGAGTTTGCACGTTCTCCCTGTGTGAGTGTGGGTTTCCTCCGAGTGCTCCGGTTTCCTCCCACAGTGCAAAGATGTGCAGGTCAGGTGAATTGGCCATGCTAAATTGCCCGTAGTGTTAGGTATGGGGTAAATGTAGGGGTATGGGTGGGTTGCGCTTCGGCGGGTCGGTGTGGACTTGTTGGGCCGAAGGGCCTGTTTCCACACTGTAATGTAATCTAATGTATAACACTTAGAAAACTAAGAGGTCAGCCGTTAGTGTTGTGCATGTGGGGATTAACAACAAATCGGAATGATGTAGATACATTCAAAGGCATGTATGCAAAGATCACCTTAAACCAATGGCTCAGATTTATAAAGTACCTTAAACCAATGGCTCAGATTTATAATGGGGGTTAGTTAGCTCAGTTGGCTGGAGTATTGTTTTGTGTTACACAATGATGCTAATGGCCCAAATTCAATTCCCAGAGGTTTTGGTCACCTTCAAGTTAAACTCTTCACTGGCTGTCTTTCTATAATTGCAGAGCAGCCTTATGGTCCTTTTACTTTACCTTTAATATAGATAACTGTACCAAACACTTCACAATGTGTTTAATATTTAAAAAAAAAAGGAATGCAATACAAAAAAGGCGTTCATAGCATCATGAACAGCAGGGTATTTTTATCATGAACACCAGTGATATTTGCACCGTGGTTGTTAATTATAGCAATGCGCCTGTCAAGTACAGTAGTTTAATGTTCTAATTAAACTGCTTCTGATTGCAAAAAAAATTCTGTAAGAAATAACAAACTAACATAACGTTCAGTGAAAGTAATTTTTGTTCCAAGTGATAACACACCAGAATATTCAACACAAAGACATTCTTTATGTATTTCAGTGGATTTCAGCACAGTTTACCAAAAGTATTTGTTTGAAGAATATGCCTATGATATAAAGTATAAAAATATACCACATTCATGGAAATGTGGGAATTATTAACATGATATTTAAATGTCACAAGGTAAAGCCTCATTCAAGAAACTTCTATTACCATTCTATATTTTCTGTGAGATTCAGGAAACTATCAAAGTGCAAATCCTTCAGCCCTGACTCACAGCAGCTTTAAGCGTTATCCAAAAAGTGTAAAGTAAAATTCTGCACAACTTTACATTATTTTGATTAATTCAAAACCCAGCATCAGCAAAGAGACAGCTTGTGGTCAAACACACTTCCCTTATAACATATCTTTCAATATATACAATGCAGCCAATCTCACTTTCAGAGATTACATGAAACAGAGAGTAATGTGAAAATCAGTTAAAATATTTGATTTAAAGTGCTTAAAATGCACAGGTTGGGAACCCATTATAAATAAAAATCTCCATCCCCCAAACCATATCTCTCACACAGATACACACACACACACACACTCTTGGATATAACCAGGGTTGGTATTTTTCGTAGGATAAAGAGACAGTTGCAGTTCTCTGGTCAACCTCATTGCTGCTCAGCTACTTGAATGCAAGTGTACAGATGTTCTAAAGCCACAATATACAGGTCTTATATTTTGTTGCCTGGTCACTGCACAGTCAGGCTCCAAACCAGGTAAATAGACAGTCAGAGGATATGGCAAGAAGGTGGGTGGAGTTGAATTTGTAAAGGGTTGGGCTTTTGTGCCTATTGACCTTTTAAACATCCTTGTCCACATCACTTTAACTAATTGCAGAGTCAGGGTGTTGGTTGCTGGGTTATATCCTGCTTAGGTCACGAGAAAGAGAGATATACAGTGGAATATCATGACCTTGGAAATTGGTTGTCTCCTGCACGTCACCCAGCAGAGAAAATACTGGCAAGATTGTCAAACCAGCAATGAACCAAGTCATTTTCTATGGACACATGGAATAATTATTTCCTTCAGATGAATGGTTGTACAGTACTTGCAGTGAAACAATTATAAAATTAACTCCTTGCCGTGCTGCTAAGGAGAATATGAATTGTTAGGTTTTACTTGGTTATAAAGTGAACGACTTATAAAGGAAACTGTTCCATTTTAATCACTAGGAATTCTAGGTTTGCAAGCAAGTCCTGTCCTGGTCACCACTTACATGCTGGTGCAGAATGAAGACTAATTGTAAATGGTTTTTCAAGAACTTTACTATTTAACGCTGTTTCTTCATCATACCTAGCAAGTATTTTTAAAACTGTTCAGGATCATATTGGTCACAATCTGCCATCAGCGTAGACATTTCTCACTGTGACAGTGCTGTTGGCAACAAACACACTTCTTGGCCATCTGTTACTCCCTTGGCAAGGGATTTTTTTTTTAGTTCAGCAGTTCTTCCAACCAAGGAAAGCTAACGCAGCCCAGTCCATAGTTAACAATAACTTATTCGATCTTAAATGTTTTCCCAGCCATTTATTTTAAACCCCAGTCAGTTAATTTTGATTATACAGCGATATTAATTTATGTGATTCTGCATTTATAAACCAAAGAAATAAATCACTGTGAATGAGGTACTAATGGTTTGAAAGGATGGAGTAGGTGATCAAGGCATTGATTGATGCCGTGTGTTAAAAGATTGTATAATAGGTTTATAAACTATGTTAATGTAGGGATGCATTCGTGCAGCATCACTCTATCTTTTAACACAGATTTTTTCTAGGTCGCTGGAGACTAACCAAAGACCTTTTTGCTGCCCAAACAGATTTAGTCAATCCCATATTTTCCTTAAAGATGCTTGTCCAATTTGACCTTGAAGAGTTACTTGTCACTACAGAAGCTACAGGTAAACAATTATCGAAACAAATTAGTGCCTCTGCTAAGTGTATGCTTAGGCCAATATATGTCCGATCATGTCACAACCAGATTGAGCCCAAAATCTTTGATTTGGTCATTGAATCTATAAAAAAAATTAAAATGGACATGATTTGAGATTTCACTGCAACCAGAACTGTCTCTTTAAAAAAACACAAATTGCTATTGGAGAGGATAATATTCATGAGAATGAGTCATAGGTTCCTGGTAAGTCTGACAGGCTGTGATGAATAAGAGTGAACCATCAAATCAGGGTTCTGCTCTTTAAGTGTATGTATTAGAAGTTAGAAATAGTAATATCTGTGTGCACATTAGGGCAGTTCAGATATCTTCTGTGTAGGCAAATGGAATCCATACATTAGGATACTGGACTTCTTTGTGAGAAAATTAACAGGAAAGAGGGTGCAGTGGGTCAATGAAAATTCTATCAACAACACATTTTAGGCACATGGAAAATATTGTAATAGTGTCTACCATTAGTCAGAAGTCCATCCTCATTGCCTATCTGTTGTATACAGACTGTGAACACACATCTTAAATAACCCAGTCTGTTATTTGGCATCAGCACTATTCACATTCTAGTTTAAGATGGCAATACATTACTGCTTTATGTGGTAGAAAAGAATGATCTTGCATTGGGTTGAATCTGATCAATCCAATTTTCTTTCTTACACCTGAAGCTTTTATCCATCAGGAACCCTCCACTGCTTCAATCAGAAGTCCAAGTCTTGTGTTTTAAGCCATTCAACAAACAAGGTATTCAACTATAGGGTTAGGATACCTGTTCTCCTACTGCAATGTTAATACAGAAACTGAAGGAAAACAGTTATGAGTTACAGAATCAACCCCACTTCATTATACCATACACACCCTTATACTCTCAGTAACCTAATTTGCTTGAAACACTGAAATAGTTCACTAATCAATAGTCCTTATTCATTGCTGGTGATCTGATTAAAAGCAATCCATATGCAGCAATACCTCTTAGAGAATATCCAGGCTTGGTATTTTGGTAGCAAGTAACATTTGCCCCAATAAAACGCAAAACAGTACTATCACCAAGAGAAAATTAATCAGCTCCCCTTGATATTCAATGCCATTACCATTGTTGAATACTATCAAAATCCTGGGGATTATCATTGATTAGATACTGAACTGGAACAGCCATATAAATGCTGTGTCTATAAGAACAGATCAGAAGCTAGGAACTCTGAGGTGAGTAATTACCTTCTGACTCCCAGACATATGTCATCTACAAGGCACCAGTCAGGAGTGTGATGGAATACTGTCTATTTGCCTGGATGAGTGCAACTTCAAAAATACTCAAGAAGCTCAACGGGACAAAGCAGCCCATTTGATTGGCACCCCTTCACCACTTACTCACTCCATGACCAAGGGAGGTGCATTGCAGCAGATCAACAAGCCTCCTCCAATAGCACTGTCTAAACCTGTAATCCGTACCATCTGAAAGGTCAAGGAAGGCAGCAACTGCATAGGAACACCACCACGTACAAGTTGCCTTTCAAGCCATGCATTATCCCAACAAAACTGTCATTATTCCACTGTTGCTGCTTAAATCATGGAATTCTCATTACATAACCTTTCTTGTGGGTCTACCTAGCCCCCATATTCTGCAGCAGCTCATGAAGGCAGCTCACCAACACCACCACCTCCAGGGCAATTAGGAATGGCAACCTATCAGCAACACCCACATTCCACGAATGAAAACAAAACTGTATGGAGCTCTTTTTAAAAAAAAGACTTCTCGCTGACACTCAGGCATCTCCAGGTTCTGACACTGGCTGGAATGGGAACTGCTCACACAATGCAATTACAATGTACAATTACAGTTCATATGAATATATCACAGTCACTGCTAACGAGCATGTGTTTTCAATACACTTTAAAAATGAAGATGGTTATTAGCAGTTTCCACCTGCAAGGAATGGGGGTCTGTGGATGTCAGTCTGAACAATTATACATTAATTTCAAAACGTCTCTGTTAATTAATAAAAAGTAATTAAATCCTTTTACAATTTTCAATAATAATAAAGATTAGATTTGAATTCTTGCGGTTGTTAAGCGCAGCGTGACAAGGGGAAGCAAAAACAGAAGAACGAAGAGAGAGGAACAGTTGGACAAAAAGTGAGAATAGGGAAAGAATGGAAAAGAGAGACGTGAAGGGAGAGCAAGAGAGGAAATTGTGAAAATAATGGGAATGGGAATATGAAGGAAAAGAAGGGGGAGATGTAGAGAAGACCCATTCCTGCCTCACGCGCCAGGTGCGGAGCAGACACACGGCACCTGCTCCTTTTGATTTATAAACCCACAGGATTGGAATTTGAAATTGCCAAGTCCTCCACTCGTTCCATCTTGGCACTGGTTTTATTCACAGCCTCACTGGCTTTGTCTGGTTTTCCATCTGCTTCCCATTTGGCTCAATTTCCCGTAGAAAGTATGATTTGCAGAAACCCTGACCATGGTCCTTCCCGATATTATCCATTATTGATTCCTGTCCATCTCAGTCCGTTTCAGCCAAACCTTAGGCATAAAGTGAGGGATGGTGTGGGGGCGGGGGGGCAAACTCGGTCCCGAGCAACCTCTCCGACTATCTCCGGTGTGTGAGGTATCTGTCCGGGTTGCGAGCGCTCAGACTAGTCGCAGTCTCACAGGATGCTCTCCCCGGCTGGAGAACTGACCTCCCGCCGCTCCCTTCTGTCCCGGTGCACCTTCCAGCAGGCTAAAGCGGATGAGATAAGGATCAAGCTGAAGCCAAGTACCGATAGTGAGACCAGTTTAGCGGCGTCCATCCGCCTCTCCCTGACCGAGAAGGTGATGCTGGTTACCGCGATCCCCACCACCAGAGACACCAGTCCGAAAGGGAAGATGCAGCGGTACCAGGAGCGCTCCGTCCCCCCTGTGGTCACGGCTAGTCGCTCCAACACCGACACTGATTCCATCGTCTTCAGCCCCGAGTTCTGGTGCTGGCGCCACGCCATCGGGTTCGACTTACAGCCCATTACGAGATGGCTCATTCACATGGAGAAAAACGAAGGAACAATTAACAGCAGAGCTTCCACAGCTTCTATTCGATTCACACTTCTACCGTTAGATCCCTCCCTCCCTACTCATATAAGAACTAGCAGCAACATAGACTGATGTCATCGGAATAGGTGTGGCCAGACCCTATGTGTCTGGCTGCTTGTGTGTATGTCTATCTGTATGTCAGTACGTGTATATCTTCGTATGTCTATACATGGGTTAGTATTTGTATATATCTGTACATCTGTGTGCCCGCATCCCTAGGTCGTATTTGGCTCCAAGTATTTGCCCCTGTGTCTGAGTTTGCCTGTCTATGTGTGCAACTATGAGACGATATCTTGTCTGTATGTGGGTATTTCTCTCCACACTTGTGCATATCTGTATTCTATAAGTTACCTCTGGATAGCACTTCTGCATCTTCTTACTTTCCTCCTTTCATATGTTGTACCTGGACTTCCATTAGATTGGTACATGCTCATGAGCAAGATACTGCATTGGTATGCCATTGCCTTCTGCAGGATGGCTGAATAAGGAATCACTCTTGCCACCTACCGTCACAGGTTAGCAATTACATTATGACCACACCTTGCATAGCCTTAGTGACTCAAACCTGGAGCTTTCTGATCCAGAGGTAGGGATACTGCCACCAATGCTGAAAGGATGTTTCCCCTTATCGGAGAGTCTATGTTTAGAGGGCATGATCTCAGAGTAGGGGGGCCATCTATTTAAGATAGAGATGAGAAGAAATTTCTTCTTTGAGGATAGCAAATCTATGGAATTCTTTACTAGATAGGGCTACGGAGGCTAGGTTGTTAAGTATATTCAATGCTGACATAGATTTTTAATAAGTAAGGGAATCAAAGGTTATGAGGAAAGGCAGAAAATAAGTTGAGGATTAACAGATCAACCATGATCCCTTTGAATAGCAGAACAGGCTGAATAGCATACTTCTACTCCTACATCTTGTGTTCTCTGTAAAGGTGCAATGATCATCTTATGCAGCTTAATATCTCAGCAATTGATAACTCACCCTGAAGACCATGAAAATAAGTCCTCTTGTTATTTGTCTTGGGTATCATGGCCTCTTACAAACTACATGGCATAAGTTTTAGGTGAGAGTAGAATTTAAAAGCGACCTAAGGGGCAACTTTTTCCGGGGAGTGATGCATATGCAGAACAAGCTGCATGAAGTAGGTATAATTACATAATTTAAAAGACATTAGGACAGGTAGTTGGTTAGAAAAGGTTTAGAGGGCCAAACACAGGTAAATGGGATTAATTTAGTTTCAGAAACTTGTTTGGCATGGACAAGTTGGGCCTGTTTCTGTGCTGCATGATTCTATGAATTTGTCATTGCTTCCAAAAATAAACAGCAGAGGCAGACAGAAAAGCACTCTAAGGCGATTGATACAATTGCCAAGCTAGAAACTGGTAGCACAATGCAGTTTTCTGCTGAAAGATACTTATTTCCTCACAACATTGCGACTTTACACATATAATTCACAAATTATAATTTCCTGTAATTAACTGGTGTAAACAATGCAGTCGATGATCTGTTTCCTTACTTAGAGTTCTATTCTCAGATGGCAAATTAAAGGTTAACCTCTGATTCTTTTTCACTTCTCAAGATTAGCTTGTCAATCTGTTTTTGCTTTTGTTAAAAAAGACCTACTATTTTGGTAAGGGAACTATTTCAACTAAAATATCCATTTGATTAAGTTTCCCTGAAGGTCCAGTAGAATAAAAACAATAAAAGCTAATAATAAATGTAAAATTTGTCTACACGTATGGTAGTCTAACCAATTATACAAAGTATGGACAGTTTGACTAGCAAGCAAACATTATAGCACGAAATAGCAACTTTTATCAGAAATAGATTTGAATTCTGTGTAATCTTATTTTCTTTTTAAACCTTAACTAAAGGAAACCGCAAACATATCCAATATCTTCCCAATCTGTTTGGGGCTGTATCTTCGTGCCATAAAACAAAGAAACAAGGATGTTGAAGATATGAAACTAAACAGAAACTTAGTGGGTCTGGCAGCATCTGTGAAGAGAAAGCAGAGTTGATGTTGAGTCCAGTGACTATTCTTCAGAACCACCTCCAGGTCATATTTGATCTTGAGATGATCTGATAATCAGTTATCCTCACCATTGCTAAGACCACCAATTTTAATTTGTGCAATGTCATTCAACTGAACTCTAAACAGCATCAGATCATCTGCTGCTAAAATCCTCATTCATGTCTTTCTTACCTTGATACTTGACTATTCCAACACATTCATGCTTGATCTCCCGTATTTTATGCTTTGTAAACTTTGTCGTCTAAAAATCTGCTATCTATGTCCTTACACCAAATCTTTATCTTCTCATGTTCAGTTTTCTATGAATTAGTGCATCTGAAAGGTTGAGGCCTTCTTTATTGAGGAAAGGGTGTTGCTGAGCAACAAGATTAACAGCTCTTAACTTTCCTCCATTAAACTCATCCCTGAAAGCTGTACATTTTCTGACACTATGCAAAAACGCAGCTTCATCAAAAACAGGAGGAAAGAGTTCTTTAATAGGAAAAGAGGGAAGTAGTCTAGGTCGAGGACAGGGCTTTGCTTAGTTTGAAGACGAGGCAGGGTCTAGGTTGGAACGGGATACAAAAAAGCAAAGATGCTTGGGCAGATAGCACTGCTTATGCTTTTCCATTAAACTAATAGTGGCTTTGATTTGACAGCCTAAAGATCAACTGGAGCTTGACATCAGAGGAAACCTTAGCTTCCTGTAGCGGAGGAAAAATGACCGTAGTAACAATCATCCTTGTTGCACCATCCAAATTATCAGACGTTGCACAGCATCCACCCAGTTAAGTAGCAGGGAGTTTCCTTCCTGTCACTGTTAAAAAGAACAGATAGCAGACAAGCCTCCACCATTCCCAATTCAAAACTTGAGTGTTTATTGACTGACAGGCATTCTTCTGTGGGAAATTTTCTTGTCTCTGTTGTCGTTGTTTTCCGTTTATCCTTTTACTGCATTTAAACATTAGGAAGATCACTTAGTGACCATAGTAATGTCCCATGGTTCTGATTGGAAAAGATCTCCTAGTTGCTGGCTGTACTTGTTGGAGAATATTTTAGCAGTTAGCAGTATAATAGGGTTTGTAATTAGTTCAGCTTAAGACCAAAACTGATAGGAAATGTCTACATGCAAACCAAAACTTTGCTAATTTTTCAAAACAATAACTGCCAGCAAAACATCATGTGGAGATGCCGGTGTTGCACTGGGGTGGTCAAAGTCAGAAGGAGAAAGTGAGGACTGCAGATGCTGGAGAGTCAGACTCAAAAAGTGTGGCGCTGAAAAGCACAGCAGGTCAGACAGCATCCGAGGAACAGGAGAGGTGATGTTTCGGGCATAAGCCCTTCATCAGGAATTGGAGGGGGAAGGGGTCTGCGAGATAAATAGGGGGTGGGGGAGGTAGCTGAGAAGACGATAGGTGAATGCAGGTAGGAAGTAATTGTGATAGATTGGGGGGGGGGGGGGGGAAGGGTGGAGCGAATAGGTGGGTAGCAAGATGGACAGGGAGGACAGGTCAAGGTGACAGTGCGAGTCCCCCCCCCCCAAATCTGGTCCACTATTCTCAATGTCCTATCACAATTACTCCCACCTCATCCACCTATTGCCTTCCCAGCTACCTTTCCCCCAGCCCCACCCCGCTATTTATCTCTCAGCCCCCTTCCCACTCCACATTCCTAGTGAAGGACTTATGCCTGAATCATCGATTCTCCTGCTCCTCAGATGTGCTGCCTGACCTGTTGTGCTTTTCCAGTGTCATACTTTTCGACTCGAGTCAAGGTCAGAAGTCACAAGCCACCAAGTTACAGTCCAACAAGTTTATTTGAAATCACAAGCTTTTGGAGCATTGCTCCTTCATCAGATGAAATAAGTGAAGACAATTTTAAAATGGAAGGGCAAAATTTGTTGGTGCAGGCTTGGAGGGCTGAAGGGCCTGTTCCTGTGCTGTATTGTGCTTTGAAAGCTTACGATTTCAAATAAACTAGTTGGACTATGACCTGATGTCATGTGACTTCTGACCTTGGCCAGCAAAACAAAGAGCAGGAGATCGATCTACACAGTCTCACAAACTGGTAGGTACATAGGCAGCAATTTTCAAGCTGTATATAAAAGGGACACAGAATTGAGGACCATTCAGCCTGTTGAGCTTGTCCAGCTGTAGAAAGAGCAATCAAATTAGGCCGATCTCCTGTTTTTCCTAACCTCATCCCTGCATAGCTTTTTTTTTCCAAGTGCATATCCAATTACTGCTTGAATTACTGAATCTATTTCCACCACAATTTAAGACAGTGTATTCCACAATAAAATTAGGGACAATGTATATTCTTCCCTCCACCATAACATCCTCTTGTCCCTTTTGGAAATTTCTGACCTTTATGCCACTGGAAACAATTTCTCCTATTAAAATGCTTGGTTTCAACACCTCCACTAACCAGGTCAGGTTTACGGAGAACAAATCTAACGTCTCTAATGTCTCCATTAAAAAAAACCTTGATCCTGATATAATCTAGTAAATCACTTCTGCAGGACCACCAAGGACTTGTCTTAAGTCATAAAAAGGTGGCGTTCAGAATTGGACACAATTATCTACTGGAGATCAAACCGGTGATTTATGAATGTTTATCATAACATCCTGCTTTTGTACTCTAGGCTTTTTATTAAATCAAGCCAAGGATCCAGGATCCTGTACAATTTTATTTTGCATTTTTTAAAAAAAAGCATTATAACTAGTCATGCCACCTTACATGATCTCTGTTCCTGAGCCCCTTTAAATAATAAAACAGGAGGCCATATAGCCTATCAATCCTTAGTAACTCTCTAGAATAATCAGCCCAATATATTAATTATCTTCATAAGACTGTGACAGTGGAATTTATTGTGTGTTCACGGAAGTTTCCTCAAGCAGTGCATAGAGGGTTTTACTTGTGAAGGGGCAATACTTGACCCACTCTTAGGAAATAGAGCAGGTCAGGTGATTGAGGTGATAGTGGGGAAGCACTTTGGGACCAGTGACCATAGTTCTATTAATTTTAAAACTGTTATGGAGAGGGACAAAACTGTTCCACAGGTTCATGTTCTAAATTAAGGGCAAGGTGAATTTTGATGAAATTAGACAGGGGCTTGCAGAAGTTGATTGGAGTATTTATTCATAGGCAAAGGGCATTTAAAATTGAGATAGCTAGAGTTCAAGGGCGACATGTTCCAGTGAGGGTGAACAGCAAGGTTGGCAGGAATAGGGAATCCTGGATGACAAGAGGTATTGAAGCTCTGACCAGAAAAGAGGCGGCATGGCTCAGATATAGGCAGCTGGGATCAAGGAAATCCCTGGAGGTAGTTAGGGAATACAGGAGTTCACTGAAGTAGGAAATCAGGACAGGGAAAAAGGGGGCACAAGATAGTCTTGGCTGAGAAGATTAGGTGAATTCAAAGAGGTTCTTTAAGTACAGGAAAAAGAGTGACTAGAGAGAGAGAGAGAGAGAGAGAGAGAGAGAGAGAGAGAGAGAGAGAGAGAGAGAGAATAGAACCCCTCAAGGATCAAAGTGGACATGTACGTGTGGAATCGCAGGAGATGGGCAAGGTCAGCAATGAATATTTCTCCTCTGTGTTTACTGTGAAGGACAGTTAGTGGTGATATCTTGGGGACAGTCTACATCACAGTAGATGAAGTGTTGGACATATTAGAATATTTGTGATTTTGGAGAAGATTTGTAGCTCAGTTTGTGTATCAGGTTGTAAGTTTGCTTGCTGAGTTGGTAGATTTGTTCTCAGATGTTTTGTCACAATGCTAGGTAATATCATCAATGAGCCTCCGATGAAGTGCTGGTCTTCTGCCGCGCTTGCTATTTGTGGCAGTTGTAGTGGGTGATATCACTTCTAGTTCTGTTTGAGAAGTTGGTAAATGGGGGCCATAGCTGTATGTTTGTTAATGGAGTTCCGGTTTGAATGCCAGGCCATTAGGAGACTTGTGCGCATCTTTGTTTAGCCTATCCCAGAATGAATGTATTGTCCCAGTTGAACTGGTGTCCCTCTTCCTCAGTGTGTATGGATACCAGTGATAGTTGTTCATGTCTTTTGGTGGCTAGTTGGTGCTTATGTATCTTGGTGGCGAGTTTCCAGCCCATCTATCCAATATGATGTTTGTTGCAGTCCTTGCAGGGTATTTTGAATATGACATTTGTTCTGCTGGTTGTTGGTACAGGGTCCTTTAAATTCATCAGGATCTGTTTCAGTGTGGTGGTGGGTTTGTGGGCTACCATGATGCCTAGGTGCCGGCGTAGTCTGGTAATCTTCGAGATGTCTTTGATGTACGGTAAGGTGGCTAGAATCTCTGGGCGTGATGGGTCTTCCTGTTTAGGTCTGTTGTGCAGCAATTGTGGACCTGTTGTTCCTGAATACATTGTATAGGTATTTTTCCTCGGCTTCTCATAGTTCCTGGGTGCTGCAGTGTGTTGTGGCTCATGTAAACAATGTCCTGATGCAGCTCCTTTTGTGGGTGTTAGGATGGTAGGTCCTGTAGTTGAGTAACTGGTCAGCCTGTGTGGCTTTCCTGTAAATTCTGGTCTGCAGCTCTCCATTGGCTTTTCTTTCTACTGTGACATCTAGGAAGGGGAGTCTGTTGTTGTTCTCTTCCTCTTTGGTGAACTTTATACCAGTAAGGATGTTGTTTGTGTTTGTGGGTTTCTTCTAATTTGTTGCGTTTCGTGATAACAAAAGTGCCATCAACACAGCTTGGGCTGGATCGTGGGAAGGGCTGTTTGTTCTAACCTCTGCATAACTACTTCTGCTAAGAATCCTGATATTGGTGATCCCACAGGCGTCCTGTTGACTTGCTTGTGATTTGGACGTTGAAGGTGAAGTTGGTTGTGAGGCACAGGTCTACTTGTTTGAGGATGCTGTTCTTGCTGTTGGAGTTGGTGCTGTCAGATGTTTGTGTCCTTGGTTCACCTAACAGCGAGGCCAGTGTTGTCTTAGGCTAGGGTGATATTTATTGATGTGAATAGGGCCGTCAGATCGAAGGAAACCATGACCTCGCTGTCCTCTACTTTGGTTGCAGTTAAGGAATTTCTGGGTGGAGTGGATGGAATGGCTTGGGTCTTTTACTAGGTGTTTCAGTTTTTGTTGCAGTTCCTTTGCTAGTCTGTATGTTGATGTACTAGGAAGTGAGACTATGGGTCTGGGGGGACCCTTGTTTATGCACCTTTAGCAATCCGTAGGAACGGGGTGTGTTGGATCCTTCAGGTTTCATTCTTTGGAGGTCTGTCTTGTTAATTTCACCTGTCTTGTGAAGTTTCCTCATGGTCTTATAACATGGTTTTCTAGCTGTTTGGTTTGGTCCATCACCACTTGTTGTTAGGCGTTGGTATCTGCGAGTAGTATGTTGCTTTGTCAATGTATTGTGTTCTGTTCAGGATGACGGTCATGCGCCCTTTGTCTACCAGTAGGATTACGATATTTCTGTTTTTTCTGAGTCCTTCCAGGGCTTTCCTTTCCAGTGTGTTAAAGGTGTTCCCTTCTTTCTTTCTGGTTAGTGCTAGTGCTACTGTCTGTCTGATGGCCTGCTGGATTTCTTCCATAAGTCCATTGTCTTTCAGGGTGGATTCCACTGCTGCTAGGAAGTCCTTTTTGTCTGCATCCCTGTGGTTGAAGTTCATCCTTGTACTGGATACCTTTTTCCATGTCTGAGAGTGATCAGTCTGCCAGATTCTTTATCCAAGTCTCTGAATTGTCTGTGTTTTTGCTGTGTGTGTGCTTGGCCAGTTTGTCTCGTAGAGCTAGTTTTTTCTTTGTCTTGATCCGCTGTTGTTTAGCATTGATGGCTCATTCTAGTGTACTTGTCCATTCATAGTCAGTCACATATGTGTATTTGTGGAGTCGGTTGTGGGCATCATTTATCATATCATCCTGCAGCCATTCTGTTCTGCTGTTCTTCTGGCTTGTGGGGTATTGAGAGGTGGTTTGTATTTGTTGCATTGTGGTAATACCTGTTTCCTGAGGCATTCATGTGCCTCACTACCCACTTCGCCTTCAAGAACAAGATCTACAAACAAATCAATGGAAGACCTATGGGATCACAAATATCAGGACTCTTAGCAGAAGCAGTTATGCAGAGGTTCGAACGAAAAGCCCTTCCCACAATCCAGCCCAAACTTTGGGTCCGCTTTGTGGATGACACCTTTGTCATCACGAAACGCAACAAATTAGAAGAAACCCACAAACACATAAACAACATCCTAACTGATATAAAGTTCACCAAAGATGAAAAGAACAACAACAGACTCCCCTTCCTAGATGTCCCAGTAGAACGAAAAGTCAATGGACACCTGCAGACCAGCGTTTACAGGAAAGCCACACACGGTGACTACATGAGCAATCATCCCAACATCCACAAATGGACCTGCATCAGGATATTGTTTACATGAACCACAACACACTGCAGCACTCGAACTACGAGAAGCCAAGGAAAAACACCTATACAGGAACAATGGGTACCCGATAGGCATAGCCCGCCAATTCCTGCACAACAGACCTAAACAGGAAGACACAACATGCTCACAGTCTCTAGCCACCCTGCTGTACATAAAAGACATCTTGGAGATGACAACCAGACTACTCTGGTCCCATGGCATCAAGGTAGCCCACAAACCTACACGGAAACAGCTCCTGATGAATTTAAAGGACTCTGTACCAACAACCAGCAGAACGAACTCCATATACAAAATACCCTGCAAGGACTGCACAAACATTACATTGGACAGATGGTCAGGAAACTAGCCATCAGGATACATGAGCACCAACTAGCTACCAAAAGACATGACCAATTAATGCTGGTATACATATACACAGACAAAGAGGAACACCAGTTCAACTGGGACAGTACATGCATCCGAGGCCAGCCTAAACAAAGACACGCACAGGAATTCCCAGAGGCATGGCATTCAAACTGGAACTCCATTAACAAACCTATTAGACCCCATTTACCAACATCTCAAAACAGAACTGGAAGTGATATTACCTACCACAACAAACATAAATAGCATGTGGAGCAGAACACCAGCGCTTCATTGGAGGCTCACTGATGATGTTACCTAGCATTGTGACAAAACGTCTGAGAACAAGTCTACAAGCCGCCGTGGGCGGCACAGTGGTTAGCACTGCTGCCTCACAGCGACTGAGACCCGGGTTCAATTCCCACCTCAAGCGACTGACTGTGTGGAGTTTGCACGTTCTCCCTGTGTCTGTGTGGGTTTCCTCCGGGTGCTCCGGCTTCCTCCCACAGTCCAAAGATGTGCAGGTTAGGTGAATTGGCCATGCTAAATTGCCTGTAGTGTTAGGTAAGGGGTAAATGTAGGGGTATGGGTGGGTTGCGCTTCGGCGGGTCGGTGTGGACTTGCTGGGCCGAAGGGCCTGTTTCCACGCTGTAATCTAATCTAAAGCTCAGAGAGCAAACTTACAACCCGTATTAGAATGTTTGAATGTAGATAAATCTCCTTGTCCGGACCAGATATATCCAAGAACCCTGAAAGTGGCGACAGAAGAAATTGCAGGAGCCCTGGCTGATATTTTTCCATCCTCATTAGACACAGGTGAGGTCCTGGAAGACTGGAGGGTCGCAAATGTTGTGCTCTTATTCAAGAAGGGCTGCAAAGAAAAACCTGGGAACTATAGATCAGTTAGCCAAACATCTGAGAAGAATCTGAGGGATAAGATATACATGTATTTGGAAAGATAGGGTTTGATTAGGAGCAGGGAGAATGTGAGGACTGAAGATGCAGGAGATCAGAGTCGAGAGCGTGGTGCTGGAAAAGCACAGCAGGTCAGGTGGCATCTGAGGAGGAGAATTGACATTTCGGGCATGCTTATGGAGTTTAATATAGATCAGGGAGAGTCTTGAATTTGGAAAGTTAAATCAATGTATAGTGAATGGTATGGCCTTAAGGAGTGTAGTGGAACAGAGGGACCTTGGAGTTCAGGTGCATGGATCTCTGAAAGTGGAGTCACAGGCAGACAGAGCAGTGAAGGCGGCCTTTGGCACACTGGCCTTCATCAGACAGGGCACAGAGTATGGAAGTTAGAAAGTAATGTTGCAGTTATACAGGATGTTGGTGAGGCCACACTTGAAGTACTGTGTTCAGTTTTGGTCATCTTGCTATAGGAAGGATGTTATTAAACTGGAAAAAAATGAAGAAATTTATGAGGATGTTGCTAGGACTAAAAGGTCTGATTTGTATGGAGAGGTTATTTTTTTAAGAGCATAGGAGTCTGAAGGGGGGATCTTACAGAGGTGTGTAAGATCACGAGAGGCGTGGATAGGATGCATCTTTTTCTCAGGGTTGGGGAATCAAGACTAGAGGGCATCAGTTTAAGGTTAGTGGGGAAAGAATACGCAGAAGGTGGTATGCATATGGAATGATCTGCCAACAGAAGTGGTTGAAGCAGGTACATTAACAACATTTAAAAGGATTTGGAGAAATACTTGGGACAGGAAAGGTTCAGAAGGATATGGACCAAGTGCAGGGAAATGAGGTTAGCATTGATGGACATTTTGGTCAGCATGGATCAGTTTGCTGTAGGACTCTGTGGACTGAAGGGTCTGTTTCCGTGCTGTACATCTCTTTGACTGTATGACCATCTGGCGTTATGGGATTTGAACCTAGGTCTCCGGATTAATAGTACGGCAAAAATACCACTAGGGCATCACCTCCCTGATTTCACATTTCTCTGCATTAACTTACATCTTACATGATCTGTTCACTTCAGCAGTCTCCTGTTGCCATCCTTTTATTAGAATTCAGTAAAGTGCCCAAGTTTCACACCAAAAATGTCTTACATCCGTAAATCCATCCTGCAAGTCATTCATTTTTCCCAGTCAAGTGAATCTAGAAAAGGAGACTGACGCTTATATTCCTAGATTACCACACCATCCAGGTTCACCGATGTGGAGGTTGACAGTGTATTTGAGTTGGTTCCCAGAAATAATCAGAATCTTGGATGAAAAGTGAGAAATAAAGCAATGCCTTTGGGTGGAGAAGTTCAAATGAGCTGGCCAGTGACAGTTCTCCTTTGGATACATATACTCAAGGAATACATTTGATGATTTTTAATAGCTGTACAAATCTAAACTCTGGAATAATTGAATATTTTTTCATTCAACTAGCAATACAAGTACAGATTTTGTATGGTGTAAATGCATAATACAAAAAGTATATTGCTATATATCAGTATGAATAATGTTACTGCTGGAATGGAACATTAAAAGTCAGGTACAGTACAGGCTAGATGCAGTGTAAATACCTCAGCTATGAACACTGTATCTGCATAACATTTTTTCCATTTCTCATACCAAATAATCCACTGTTCTTTCCCGTAGAGATTGACCATCAAGTGCTAATTCTGGGCCTTCTTTGATATGGAAGTGAGTTGAAGTTGGCCAATCTTATTTCACAGAAAATCCTTACAAGTGGCACTTAAGGAGGAAATTGTGATTGGGCTAAGTATGGCTGGTCATGGGTGGTGCTGGAGATGAGCAATCTGTATGAAATCCTTTGTGCTTCTCCAGACAAACTTCTGGTCAAATTATTCTGAAATGTTTGAAACATCTTGTCGGCCTGGATCTTTGTCAGAATTATGGTCGCAAATACTGGTTGGCTGCATCAGTTGCTTCAGTCATTCGGGTATGTTATCCTGCACCAAGGCAGGAAATTGCTCTCCTCCTTCACAAAGCTCAGAGTACACTGCTCGATAAAGGTAGAAAATAGACTGCTCTAGAGGCATGGAGGAAAATAGAATGGGAAGCAGCTCTTCTGCCATAGCCTAAAGAAAACGAAATGTCAGCAAGATCAGTTCCCAATTGCAAATCAAATTTACATTCAGTTATATACTCAAATGCAAATGGGTAGACATTACTACAAACTCCTGAATGCCTCACTCCTGCCCCATGCTGATTATTTCAACATGGCAAGCATCACAACTTAGTAAATTCAGTTCCTGGCTGCCTTCTGCAGTATTCTCTAGATAGTGTCCTGGAGTGGATTCAAATTATGCCAGCATGTATCCTCAACTGAGGTGGAGTCTAGACCTCAGCAGCCTCTCTGTGGTTTAGTACAAAATGGTAATGTACTTCCCCATCAAACAGGCACAATAGAAATACCTGAACTAGTCTGGTGTTATTTGGACTTGGAGAGATGTCCTGTTTATATCTTTGGCAATGAAAGAAATACATTGTTTTCTTGTGAGTAAGAATGTGTGTTATTCTCTGTTCCGTTAATCTGACACTATAACATTGCTAGAAATGAAGATACAACCATGTAAGGGGCCATTGTAAAACTTGTTTTCCATACTCATAAATTAAACCATTAGAACAAAGATCAAATATGATATTTTTCTTGTTTTGTGATCACATCCACTTGAATTAATCTGCATTATGAAAACAAACAATTCATTTCACAACATGGCAATCTTTCTTCAATAGCACAAAAAAAACGGAGGGCAGTAAAGTGATGCAGTGAAAGATGTCATGATAATGTGTCTCAGTGAGTAGAACTCTCACTAGAGTCAAGACATGGTTCAGCAAAAAGCCCACAAGATACAATTCGAGCTGACCCATTCATGCAGTATTGTCTCAAAAGTTAAGTTTAAGACAGATGTTGGAGTAAGGCTTCATCTCCTGTTGAGAACGTGGAAAAATCTGAACAGAGTTTAAAAGATTAAGGGCCCTGGCTACTGTTCTTCCCTCAACCAATGTCACTGGTTATTTGATTTGTTGTTATTAGGCCTTGTGCAGAATGTGGCTACATCCTCGCCTATTTTTAATCTTCAATGATGTCACAACAAGTGAACTGTTCGTTATGCTGTTGTCAAATGGACTAAAGTGTTTCCAGTAACTACATTTTAAAAGTATATTGTTGGCTGTAAAGCATATGGCATTTCCTGTTATCATGAAAGGCATTTCACAAACACAAGACTGTTTCTTTAATGGCTCAAAAAAAATCATAACCAAAGCTGCTCACTGTTTCATGTCGTAATAATCAGGTAGCAAGAAAATCAAAAGGAAAATTCCGTGGGTACTTTCTTTGGAAACAGAAGCAACAGGGGCAATCTTGAATCTCTCATTAAAATATCCTGTTTTAATATTGCATATATGTACAGTAGTTCCAATGGAAATTACCTTTTGAATCTGAATCTGTCTTTGGAGAGTCTGTACTTGAAACCGGAGAGCCTCCATTTCCTTCAGCTCCTGCAGTGTGGAGTAGAATAGGAGAGGTGCAGACTTGCCACCAAAACATTTGCATTTTTTGAAGTTGACCGTCCAACAGCTCCCAAACTTCGCCCAAAACGTTTCAGCTATTCTCAGATAAAACACAGACAGTTAAATGATGACATGGGAAACACTAGCTAGCTCTGGTGGGTTAACAACCTCCAAAATGTGATTGAACCAGACAGACCATGGAAAATCCTGCCACAGCACTTGGGAAAATGCTCAATTAACTCAAATAAGCTGTGGAACTACAGATCTTAATCTCTGTTGGGAATTATCATTATGATATTTCCGATCATGAATAGTTTAGCTAAGGTAATTGCACTCTGTGCTAATATAAGCTGGAAATAAGTTTGGACCACTTGCAATGCATCGCCTGGTAGAACTGCCCAATGTCAATCACTGACTGGTTGACATTGTGAAAGATGACTCAATTGATGCAAAGGTAATGGTAAAATCGCCATAGTCTTACCAGACCATACAGCTGCTCTCTCAATAGAGAGACAAGACTAGTGGTGGCTTAACCTGAAGGTCACCACACCTCAGGTCAGGGGTAAGGTTAAGGAGGAGTCCTTCATGGTATTGTCAGCTGGAGCAGTAATTGAACCCTTGTTGTTGGTACTTCTTTGCACTTCAAACCAGCCATCTAGCCAACTGAGACCCTTGCACCACATGTTTTGACAGATTGTGACAAAGCTGCTCATTTAACAAGCCTTTAACTAGCCTTAGATTTTTCTTTGGCTGAGAGATTGTAAACAACACAGACTCTGAAAAGTCTGGGCTTGAAGGATTTTAGGGCCAATTTGATAATAGCTAAGAGATACTGCCTCAAGTAGAAGGCTTTCAAGTTTTAAAAAAGAACAAGTACAATGAATGGGGAGTGGCTAGTTCTCCCAACTCAGCTTTTCTCTGGTTTAGTTTGGCTTTAAGCAGTAGTGTGAAAAGAGCTGCTGGACCCAAATAAGCAGGTCCAGGCTGGTACTCGCTCTCTGACTTCTATCCTGTAAGAACCTGTTTTGATTATTCGTTTTGTGCCAAGGGGTCTTTATGGGGCATTTTTGCAAGTACTTGGAAAAGCATCATTAACAGAGTCGTTAACCTCTGTTGAGTTTTCAGAGACATTAAGTTGTTCGGTATTCTGTTTTCTGTTGTTTGTGTTTCATTCAGTAATCTTGTAAATAAATTCCATTTTGTTTAAAACTAAGTGGTTTGACCAGTAGCATTTCTCCTGGAATATTCATTTTACACCTGCTGAAAACAACTAGTAAAGTTAGAGTCTGGGCTACCTTCTTGAAATGTTTAGAGGGATCTGGCCTGGTCCATAACAAGATTTATGTCTGATCTAAACTTGCAGCGGGGTAACGCGGTTAAGAAATTCAAACTTACATTTTCTTTATGAGCAAGAGCTGATGACAATTCTCATCATATCCCTAGTGTACCATTGTATGTGTGAAGCAGGACAGGCCATACGTGCTCAGCCCAGTATTCCTGATTCTTAATAAAAACTGAAAAAACTGGTATGGCAACATCAATGGAGAGAAATTAGAGATAACGTTTCAGGTCAAGTAAACCTTCCTCAATTCTGACCTCGACCTGAAATATTAACTGTGATCTTTCTCCACAGATCCTTATCCAACAATTTCTGTTTTTATTCCTGATTCTTCTTAGCAACTGCAAACTTGGAGAGGGTTCTGCCATCCTCAGAATGGTGATTCTGTGCAATGATGCTGGCATAAAAACCCAACAGTAAGATCAGTGGTAGCAGAAAAGGTATGATGTGGGGTGATGATCAGCAGCAGGAGAAGAGGCTTTATATTGGAAGTGTGCTTCTGTAACAGACTCTGAACAGTCAGGGCTTACAGAAGCTCTGGGAGGCATTAGATCCAAATAGTTGGGATTGGAGTTCAGAAGTAGTCCTGATAAGCAATCCGGTGTAGCTGAAAGTGGAGTTAAAGGAAGCCACAAGCAGCATGTACTTGGTAACTGAGAAATACTGGACTCAGAGGAACCCTCAGCATAGTATTAGTTTAGGGAGGCTTATTGCTTGCAAAAAGAACTGGAATTGGGCCTGGGAGTACGTTTTGGATGCAGTCATGGGAATTCAGTGGTAAGCAACTTCAGGGTAAGAAAGTAACAGCCCAAGAGCAGCCATTGAGAAATAAGTGACAAGAATTTTTAAAGAAGTTCAGAAGCTAATCTTTGGAAATGAAGAATTAGAAGAGATTAGGTCACATTTCGTATCAGTAATGTCAGGTGGTGGAGTGCGGAGAAACGATGTTGCTTAGAAGTCAGTGGAATCGATCTTAACTGCACCTCCGGGATATCTATGGGATATTTGACCACAATATTTTCTGTTATATGTACCTTTTGTTAATTCAGGATGTTAAAGTATAGCTTATTTCGTAGATAGTTTACTTCTCGAACTTTGGAAAAACTGTGCAACCTTGTGGCTGGCTAGGAATTCATAAAGGGGAGAAACAAGGCTGGCCATATATATGACAGCTGAAATAGCTGTAAATCAGAAACAAAAGTGGAGATTGCTAGAAAAACTCAGCAGGTCTGTCAGCATCTGTGGACAGAAATTGGGTTTCGGGTCAAGTGACTTCCTCGAAATTGACTGATGGGAAAATGTCAGTTTATAAGTAGAAGATGGGTGGGTGGAGGGGTAAGGAATAAATGATTGGTTGAGAGAGTCTGCTATTATACAAAACCCATTGTTAACCACTAACAGTCTCCATTAGTAGCCATGTCATTATCCATTCCTTGGTCTGTCCAACTGTTCTTCTCTCTCTTTGGGCTCTATCTCCACTATCATTTATTCCTTACTTCCTCTTCCCACCCTATCTTCTGCATACAAACTGACATTTTCCTAGCTACCATCAGTTCTGAAGAAGGGTCACTTGCCTTGAAATGTGAACTCTGGTTTCTCTCCACAGATGTGGTCAGACATGCTGAGCTTTTCTAGCAATCTCTATTTTTGCTTCATACATTGATAGGATGGAACGCTTGAAGGATACTGAGGAAGCAAGGGGAAAAATTGCGGAGGCACTGGTCTTAATCTTCCAGCCCTCCCTAGATTCAAGAATTGTGCCAGAGGATTCAAGAATTCCAATTGTTACACACTTAGCCGGTAAAAGGGTGCAAAACTAAATCTAGCAATTACATGTCAGTGAGCTTAACCTCAGTGTTGATTAATTAAAGACAAATCAGTTAACTTGATTGGAACCTTTGATTAATTAACAGGGAGGGATGGTAAGGATTATACAGTTGATGTGGACTTTCAAAGCCATTTGATAAAGTGCTAGATAAGTGCCAGCAAAGTCAAAGTCCATGAAACAAAACGGGCAATGAAAGCATGGATTAAAAAAAACTAACTGTGCGACACAAAGTAGTTATATGGCTTTTCGTACTGGAGGGACATATATACATGATTTCTTAGGGATCTGTATTACCACCAATCTTTTTCTTGATTTACAGGTTGTTCTGCGATTGTACACATTTCGTTAACGCAAATTTGCTGTAACACGATTGACAAATTAGGGACAGTTTCTAAAACGTGAATTTTTATAATGTGTGTTGGCTGTAACGCGATTACATCGCCAACAGTTTAAGCACAGTTTCTGAAGCACAACTTTTCAATTATGTGGGGTTGCAGAAGACTATAACCATCACGGTATTGAAGAGCTATTTGTATATTAATGACCTTGACTTGGTTGTGCAGAGCCCAATTTCAAAATATGTAGATGACACAAACTTGGGAGACACTGTAAACTCTGAAGTGAGTTAGTGATTGTAGTAAGTAAGACAGCCAGACTATAGAATCAACAGATATGTGGTACATAAAATATAATACAGAGGAACCTGAAGTGCTCCATTTTGGCAGCAAGAATGATAGAGAGACAATATGAAGGATACAATTCTCCTTCTACAGTGTCTTCTCACCAGTGATCTCTACAACCGAGGAGGACAAAAACAATGTTACCACATCCAGAATTCCTTACAAACCACATAACATCCTGACTTTGAACAAAATACTATTCCTTCTCTGCTCCTTTGTCAGAAACCTGGAACCATCTCCTTAATTGCACTATTGGTGCATCTATAGCGCATGGACAAGGGCAGTTCAAGAAAGCTACCACCTGCTCAAGGAGAACAAATATCTGTCTTACAAGTGATACTCCCATGCCAGGAAATGTCAAAGAGCGTTCCAAAGAGAATCCAGGAGAAGAAGGATATGGGGGTACATGGGTTCAAATTGTTGAGGCAGGGCAGGATGAGGAAGTAATAAGTTATACAGATTCCTGGGATTTTAAATAGAAAGAATAATAAAAGACATAGGTATGGTGAACCTTTATAAATCACTGGTGCATTCAACAGGAGTATTGACTCCAAATCAGGGCACAGAACTTTAAGAAGATATTACAAGAGTACTAGACAAAGACTTCAGATAAGTAAACAGGATAGAGAAGCTGTGGCTAGAGTTCGCCTTAGAGAAGCTAAGAGGAGATTTGATATGGGTCTTCAAAATCAAGAGGTATCAGGACAAAATAGATATGATAAATAGTATCCATTGTCAGTAGGGTCTAGATCCAGAGGACAAAGATTTAAGGTGATTGGTACAAGAACCATAGACAGACAAGGGAAAACATTTTATTCATCATACATGGTTAGGATTTCAAATGCACTGCCTGAAATGTTTTTCCTAGACAAACCTGATCAACACATTCAACAGAAAATGAAATAATTACCTGATTAGAAAAAATATCAATGGGGCGTGGAAATGGTGGTTGAGTAGGTCTAGTCGAGTTGCTGTCAAAGACAGCTGACACAAATATGGCAAGTCAAGTGACCTCCTTTTGTGCTGTACCCATTCTAGGATTTTATTTGCTCCAGACCTTTAGTGTATGAGGTATAGTCAGCCTGAGGTAACCGGAATCAAGCTGAAAATGTGTTGCTGGAAAAGAGCAGCAGGTCAGGCAGCATCCAAGGAACAGGAAAATCGACGTTTCGGGCATAAGCCCTTCTTCAGGAATCAAAGTATCAAAATCAAGATATAATTCACAGCATCAATTATTGTTTGGGTGAAAAGATCAATTACTCACCATCTACAAACTGCTCAATCTGCTGAATGAGGCTTGATACAGTATCTTGGCATCTCTCCAGTATCTGAAGACTCTCATGTTCATGCTGATAACTAAGGGGACCTTTGACAAATGGGAGTACAATTATCATCTTCTATACACACTATCAGGAATCCTAATACTGAATGAGAATGCAGATCTTTTGAGGAATTATTAAAATGTGTGTTAAAATGTGTGTAACACAATTATATTGCCAACACTTTAAGCGCTGTTTCTGAAGCACAATTTTTCATTAACAGGAACAGATGAATAGCTCAATGCCCCATCAGGAATGCAAATGTAAACAATTGTTTTGGTTAACTGGCTAATGATGTGTCTGTTTCCCAAAACAAACAAACAATGTTTGTTTCAAATATTAACAGTTAAATATGTTTTATTCAACTTCAATAATGAATAAGTGGCATTTAGAATAGGAAAAACATTTGAAGTAAAATATATACACACACTAGGAACACAATATAAAAATGTTGGTAATGGATTGATTTGAGCAAGTTAAGCACAACTTCTTGAATAGTTCAAGAATCTGTCAATTTGATGAACCGATTCTTGATTGTTGAGTTTTCAATTTCATTCAGTGACTTTGCTGAAGACTTAAAATATCTAAAACTTCTAATTTCTTCAAACATTTCAAAGAATTTCTTTGTCTAAAACAATACTTCTGAAAATATTCAGAAGTTGATCTTTCAAAACCAAGTGAAATTAAATCTAACTATACAAATGACATTAAAAATAGGAAGCATGACTTACCAAATAGAAAATTTGACTTCCAAAACTAACTTATGAATTTTTTTGATGGGTGTATACAAACGTATGAATCATCACCATAAAGCAAATCAAAGAGGCTCTAGTAGCACAGTGGTAGTGTCCCTATCCCTGGACAAAGAAGACCATGTTCAGGTCCAACCTGCTTCAGGTGTGTAGTAACTGATTCAATAAAACAGTTTGATCCAAGATTAAGGATATAAAGTGGACATTACATTTAAGGATCAAACTTAAGAATTGCTAAAAACTAAATGTGCCAGTTTGAATTTCTCTCCTTCTCCAATTAGGCGCATCTATACACATTTTTTCTCTCTCTCTCTCGGAAATGTCAAGTTTGGCATTTGGCAAATATATTGATTTACTTGCTTCTAGTTCAAATCTCCCTCTATTGCATTAATTATTGTCTGGCTATTTTAAATTAAGACAATCAATATTTTTCATTAACTGTGCTATTTATCCTCTTCCTTCCTTTATTCTCAGTGTTCAGATCAGAATCCACTGGAAGGTCTCCTACCCAACACTCTCTATACAGGAACTGCCACACTGATGTAGCCCTTCTGTCCCTGTCTTGACCTCACCTACTAGTTGCTTTTTGATATTTCTTCACTACTTTCATCTTTGCTTATGTCCTGATCCTTAGTTCTTCAATACAAGAAAAATGCTACAGTAGCTGATATAGTCAATGGAATCTAGAAATTATGCTAACTTTCTCTTGATTTCAAACTACCTACACCAGCTGGTCAAATTGTATAAGGAACATCCTGGAGATGAATAGCATGCTCACCAATTATCCTGCAGTGGAGGCTTTCTTTGGAGTACGACTCCATTCTGTTGCTTGCAATAAAGTCTAGGAGTGTTATTCCTATTCTGTCTTTTGGAAAGACAAAGTTCTTCTCTCAGAGAAATTGTCCTTCTGTACAAATTGTGCTTCACAACTAATCTCTTCCTATGGTCACGTTTAATAAGTTACAAATAATTTATAAAGGATATACCTGAAGAATTGAGTAGGAAATCTGTACGCACATATTGGTCAATACATTTGTAAAGTTCATAGATGTTGTCCAATTGTTCTTCAATCTGTGCACAACTTACAGGTGGGAGCTGTGAATGGAACTTGGTTGAGGTTAAGCAAAGCTCTGTAAGATTTTATAGTAAGTTTTCCTCTTCATTACACTGGCTTTTGACAGAATGTATTCAGACAATGAGCATGAACTGGAAATGGACTTGAAATCCTTTAAAAGGCAGCAGGTTACATGTCGGGAGAGGCTTAAGTGCATCAAAATCCCAGGAATGTTATTTTAGTCGATAAGTTTCCTTTCACTTTTTGCTTCTGTTACAGGTATTTGTCTCACAAGTATATATGAACAGACTAAAACTAAATTATTGGATTGGAGTTATATCTTTGTAATGTGAACTTTTGTAAATAAAAATTTAAGTAAATAAAGATTAGACTCAATTTCAATTCTTCACAAATGGGCTACCTGAAACAGAATATATGGTGGAATCAACATTTCTGAAGCTAAAATCTATGATGATAATCCAGCTTTCAAAGTGATCAGTAATTCCTTCCTGTGTTAACTCTTTCTATTGACATTAATTCAGATATTCAAATTCAGAAAACAAAAATAGAAAAATTCTGAATGATTTAACTTTGTGCTTGTTAATTGTATCTACCCACATTCCACAATCTTCAACATGAAAGGATACTGCTGACTGAATGTTTTGCATGAAGCTTGCTTTCTGGATTTCATCAGTTTCACTGGCAGACACCTGTCCCCATAAGCTAGAAGACAAAAACAGAATGAATAATAGGTGTTTGCCTTTGCTCAGCTATTTTGACCACTCAAAATTATTACTGTGGTTAGGATATTTCTATGAGTAACTCCTTCTACAGTATGAGAGAGAAGATTGGGGCAATTTCAGATTTTGGCATAAAAGCGAAAAAGAAAAATGCATGGGGTGGTGATAGTGATAGTAGTTGGTATGTGTAGGTGTGCAGGGGAATCCTGCTGATCACCACTCTTATGTGCTCAGCCAGGAAATAATGGGGAGGTCAAGAAGTATTCTATGTACAGTACCCTTCTTTCTGCCCCACTTATTACTGAAAAAGTCAATGATGAGGCAGGACAAATATGTTAAAATACATCTTAAAACAGTGAAAATGTTTGAAATCAAGGCAACAGGATGTGTATTTCAGGTTATGAGGGAAACATATATTCAGCTTCTACAACTTTGTTCCAAGATTCTGCTTACCGTGCATTTCTACATCGCTGCTTTCTCCACTCTGAAGGAAGTTTCAGTGTTGACCTATGAAGAATTAAGGGTGACTTATAGTTCATAAAGTCCATCAACATCTCAATTTTGTCAACAATGGAAAACTGTTAATTATTCAAGCTACAATCAATCAGAACTCAGATATCCACAATAGAGTTTAAATTAAATCCAATTTCCCCGTTTTCTTTTCCTCACTGACTTACACTCATCCTCTATTATCTAACAGACTGAACTTTAAACTTGTCCCTCCATAACCTTGCCCCATCCTTGCTCAGCTACTCCCTCCATAAATGTCTTCTCACATGTTTCAGTTCTTAAATGCTTGCATTTTTCATCACCTCTTCACTCTGGCACCACACTAAGCAATCCCAATCCTACTCTCCCAATATCCTCAAATCCTTCCACTCCTTTCTGTAACCTTAAGAAAACTCAATTGTTTGTAAAACCTTCCATAATCTCGGAGAAAGCCTCACATTCATTCCTTTTCCCTGTGAAACATCTCAAGATAATAAAAGGAGTTGGTTCTATATCACGAGAAGATGTTGACAGGAACATTAGCACTGGAATTACCTTGGAAAATCAAAGTTTTGGATAAATAATGATTCTCGCAAAACTTTAAAAAAATTTAAATCTTTACTCCTCTAGGATTAATTATACATCATCTTAGTCCTGGGCATTGAGCACCCCCTCACAGTTGATTGAGCAACTCCATCTGCTTAGTGGTACTGAGCCAGAAAGATCAGCAGCTGCAAAACCTAGTTTCTGGTGAACATTGGCTCATCTAGAATGTAACAATACCTCATAACAACTCAAAGCTAGAGAGGAAGATAGGGATCTCATTAAGAGCTCATTAGATAATCGACCAGGATTGGATCCAATGAACAGCTAGCCTTCATTTAGAACTTTGTCACACATTACTGCCAGCAGAACAAGAACCCAAGAATCAAAATAAAAGTTAAAACAAAGAATCAGGACTTTGGCTTGCTGACGTCTTGTGGAGGAAATTCAAAGAATTTCACACAGTCAGCGCATACAAGTCAGCTCCAATATATTACATATATTCCTGTCTTCAGTTCAGGTATTCTATCTTTTCAGACAAAGTCTTTACCTTACTCGGATCTTCAATGCAACTGCATTAAATTTGAAGACAGATGTAAGGTACAGCATATCAGGAAAAAAAAAGACAAAAGACAAATGCTTGTTTAGAAAAATGCATAAATTAAGGTAAATTTATGATCCTCTTACCCACTTCCTTGAAGGGTGAATAATTTGAGTTTCTCCATGGAAGAGCTTTCATTTTGGAGCATGTTCTGTTCAGAAGCACTCAAATGTACAGTTTCTTTCATACAATTGGCCCTCTGCTGGCTAATGACAGGGGATGTCATTTTGGGAGCAGTGTCTGCAAATGCAGAAATCTGCACGCTGTGTGGTGTAACTGTTCTTTGAATAATGTCTGTATCTTCCAGGTTCAGACCATTATGAGATGCAATTGTTCTTGGAATGGTTTTCAAGGACCAGAGCCTACTTTGTTGAGCTCTGTTTCCTGCCCTGTCAACTGAGGCAGATCGTTTTGTTTGTTGTATAGCAGCAGTTTTAACTAGGCCTGGGGTATGCAAGGAGCCTCGAACTAATTTCCCCACAGCTGGTGACGTAGACTTTCTCTTCACATCCTGCTTGGTTTTATATGGCAGCTTCAATGTACAAGATTCTGGTTTCCTGGAAGAGACAGCATGTGCTGCAACCCTCTTCCCAGCAACTCCATCTGCTAAATGTCTTGATAAGTACCTCTCCTTACATACTGATGCTGTCACTTTACCACAAGTATTGTTCATATTGGCACCAGCTAGCTTTGTCTTGCTACCTGACCTCAGTGTCCTTGACAAAACATCCTCTAAAGGTTTATCTCTGTAGCTGGCTGCCTGCAGATGTTTGACAATGCCATATCCTGCATTAGTTGGCACTGTGCTGTCGTCAGAGGTATGTGGTTGGATCTGCTTTATTTCAAACACGCTTTGATGGGTTTGTCGAATTCGTAGAGCTTTGGCCAGAGTTCTATTCAACAACGCCAACTCCTGCAATTCCTCATAACTAGAAGCATGCTCTAGAACAGAAAAACAAAGTGAATTGAGATGAGGATTCAGCTCCCATTCTGCAATTTTAAACTCAGGCTTGTTAATCCACTATATCATTCAATAGACCAGTGATTCTCATGATCTTCTACCCATCACCCATAATGATCCTTAATACTCTGCTTATCACCCCATAGTGGCCCTCAGGACCTCCAGCCATGAGTCCACAGTGGTAAGCACATCATTAACTTGGTTCACTGGGGTGAGATCTGGAGAAAAAAAAAATTAAAATAGGCCACTGCTGATGGGGAAAACTCATTTCATGTATTTTGTGCAATAGAATCAAGAATTTATGATACGTTTCAGAAAGTAAATTGCCCACAGTGATTATTCAAGACGTGCACGTCACAAACAAAGACAGCAATTGTGGAAAAGCTCAGCAAGTCTGGCAGCATCTGTGTTCTTTCCACAGATGCTGCCAGACCTGTTGAGCTTTTCCAGCAATTTCTGTTTTTGTTTCTGATTTACAGCATCTGTGGCCTTTTCCGTTTTTATTTATATATGACATGCACGTGTTAGTGGAACGGGGTAAAAGGAGGATGACGATAAAAGGTTAAAAAAAAAAGCAAATTCCAGTTCTTTAAGAGCAGCTGAATGTTGCTGGGCTGTGTAAAAAACCATGAGATAAGCAGTCCTTAGAACTTCTGAAAAATTGTGGGGGTTAAGAATTATACAATTTTTGTTCCAGAATAGGGCACCATGGACTTACTGGATAATATGGCTGCTCTCTCCTTGGAGAGACACAACTGGTAGTGATTTAACACAAACATCTCAAACGTAGGGCAAGGGTGAGAAGGAGAGTACTTCATGGCCTCAGCCAGTGCAGGAATTAAACTCATATTGTTGAAAGAATCTCTAGAGGAAAGGATCCAATGAAACCAGGGATGAGGTATCTGAATCACATATTGGAAATCCCCTTGGTACAGGCTTATCTACAAAACAAAAAGCTTTTTTTTTGAAAACGAAAAATATTTGAGAACTTCTTTATCATGAGGATATTATTGTTAATTTTGCAGAGGCTATCACCTCGAAAGTCACATTTTAATAAGTGACTGAAAAAGGGACAGTGAGCTTTAGGCAAACTAATTCATGACATCACAATGCAAACAAAATCATGCTTCTAGAGAGAAGCAAGAAAAATAGGAATCATCTGAGATTAGTAAACAGACTGGACACATGCAAATAATCCTCCAGAAACAAAACTCTCAGATTACAGACTGCATTACCAGAGTTTGTAACCAAGTTAGACTTGGTTTGATAGGTGGCTGAAAAAAAGATGAAGGAATGTAGGGACAGAGTGCAGATGTATTTGATTAGAATATTGCTTATGAATAACCATCAATATGGACTGCTTGGGCCAAAGACCTTGTTCATGTGTTGAAATGGAATAAGCTCAAAGACCTGAATGGCCTGTTATTGTGTAGCTCTGTACAAAATAAAACATATGGTACATCAGATGCACAGATCCAAGTTTAAGGAGATTATACAGAAAACTGATACACTTCTTACAACACAAGTAGAGTATGGTGTTTAGTTTATCCACAATATTTACCAAAAGACTTAGTGCTTCTGAAGGGTTTAAGGAAGGACAACAAAGAGGTAGAATTCATGAACTATAAGAATTCTTTAAATTTCTACAAATTGAAGTAAAAGAAAATTCTGTTTAGAAGCAACTAACTAAGGGGAGGCATTGACAAAGCAGAAAAAGGTGGTACATGAACCAGAAGTCAACCTCTTGAGATGAAATTTTCAAGTTTCTAAAATATGAATGCTCTGCTCCTTTGGAAAATTCAGTCAGGCAAACCTGTCCTGCTGGTAGTGGCTCCATTCTTTGCTGGTTTCTCTCTAGCGCTGGGATTCCTGAGAACAGACATCAATAAAGTTTTAATAATAAACATGAGATGCTAGAAAGGAGTTTGCCTTTAATTAAAGGATTGATCTATTTTGGGCACTAATATTCTACTTAAAGTTTAATAACTGTACACATTCCTGAAACAAGATTGCATTGAAATTTGATTCAAACTGAGGTCTAACCACTGCCTGCACAAAAGCTAGACTTAAACAGGGATTGGTCTAAAATTTCTCTGTACACTAAATTTAGTGCAAAAAGGGATCAGAGTAAAGCAATGCTTTCCACTCTGACTACATCACGTTCAGTGCCAAAAGTTACATATGGAACAATTGCACTCTTTTGAACTGTGATGTGTGGAACATAAAAATACTTTCACTTAGGGATATGTGTTGAAAAGACCAGTAGCAATGTATTCACGGTGTGCGCAGGTGTGTAACTGTCTGAAACAAGTTCTATAATTGCTGTGGTTCTGTTCGCCGAGCTGGAAGTTTTTGTTGCAAATGTTTCGTCCCCTGTCTAGGTGACATCCTCAGTGCTTGGGAGCCTCCTGTGGAGCGCTTCTGTGGTGTTTCCTCCGGCATTTATCGTGGCCTGTCCCTGCCGCTTCCGGTTGTCAGTTTCAGCTGTCCACTGTAGTGGCCGGTATATTGGGTCCAGGTCGATGTGTTTGTTGATGGAGTTTGTGGATGAGTGCCATGCTTCTAGGAATTCCCTGGCTTGCCTTATAATGGTAGTGTTGTCCCAGTCGAATTCATGTTGCTTGTCGTCTGCGTGTGTGGCTACTAGGGATAGCTGGTCGTGTCGTTTCGTGGCTAGTTGATGTTCGTGGATGCGGATCGTTAGCTATCTTCCTGTTTGTCCTATATAGTGTTTTGTGCAGTCCTTGCATGGGATTTTGTACACTACATTAGTTTTGCTCATGCTGGGTATCGGGTCCTTCGTTCTGGTGAGCTGTTGTCTGAGGGTGGCTGTTGGTTTGTGTGCTGTTATAAGTCCTGGTGGTCGCAGTAGTCTGGCTGTCAGTTCAGAAATGTTCTTGATGTATGGTAGCGTGGCTAGTCCTTTGGGATGCGGCATGTCCTCGCCTAAGGGAAAGACAACGGAACGAGGACATGCCGCAACCCAAAGGACTAGCCACACTACCATACTTCAAGAACATCTCTGAACTGACAGCCAGACTACTGCGACCATTAGGACTTATAACAGCACACAAACCAACAGCCACACTCAGACAACAACTCACCAGAACGAAGGACCCGATACCCAGCATGAGCAAAACTAATGTAGTGTACAAAATCCCATGCAAGGACTGCACAAAACACTATATAGGACAAACAGGAAGACAGCTAACGATCCGCATCCACGAACATCAACTAGCCACGAAACGACATGACCAGCTATCCCTAGTAGCCACACACGCAGACGACAAGCAACATGATTTCGACTGGGACAACACTACCATTATAGGGCAAGCCAGTCAAAGAACAGCCAGGGAATTCCTAGAAGCATGGCACTCATCCACAAACTCCATCAACAAACACATTGACCTGGACCCAATATACCGGCCACTACAGCGGACAGCTGAAACTGACAACCGTAAGCGGCAGGGACAGGCCACAATAAATGCCGGAGGAAACACCACAGAAGCGCTCCACAGGAGGCTCCCAAGCACTGAGGATGTCACCTAGACAGGGGACGAAACATTTGCAACAAAAACTTCCAGCTCGGCGAACAGAACCACAGCAATGAGCACCTGAGCTACAAATCTTCTCACAAACTTTGAAGTTCTATAATTAGCAAGATAAGGACAATGGGACGTTAGACATTCTGTGTAATAGAAACAAATTGGGACAGTTATACCAGGGTTTCAGAAGTTTGCGAAAACTCTTTAGCTCATCTTCAAGCTTTCTCTCCTCCTCTGTACACTCCTTAATGGCTTCAACCAATAGTGAGGAAAGCCTGTAAAACATCCAACCGATAGCCAATCACAAAATAATTAAACATTAACATATTGATGTAATGTATTTTTATTCAAGCCTTGGGATAACACAATGTTAAATATAAAATAATCAGGGGACTGTGTTCATATCTGAGAACAGAAGAAATAAGAAAACTAAATTAATTGGTAAGATCATGAACTGATTTCTACTTCAACTGCACTTTCTTTTCTACTCCCCACATTCACAATTCCCTAAGAGTCAAAAATATGTTTCAATACACAATATATTCTAAAAAAGACACAAAGTGAAGAAATTTCTCAATATTTTTAAAACTAAGTGACTGACCCCATATCCTGAAGCTATGCTGCCAGCTTGGGTTAAAAAAAAACTCAATCCCCATCGTTATGCTCCTTCACAATCGTGTACACTTCAATGACATCACCTCACACTCTTTAACCTAATGGAGCACTGCACTGTTACAGAGTCAGTACTAAGAGAGCACCACGCCAGTAGAAAGTCAGTACTGAGGGAGTGCTGCACCTTCAGAGGATCAGTATTGAGGCAGTATTGCTCTGTGGGAAGGCTAGTCATGAAATAAATTAGGGCCCACAGCAAACTATTTAAGTATCTTCAGCACTGTGTAAAATTCTTATGAAAATAGATGATATAGTATTGATAAATAGACAGGGACCATGACAAGGCAGAGATAAAAGTCATAAAAAACTGTATGCCTTGTACTGAGGTCACTACATTCCTGAATTGATGTCAAGGCATTTTCCAGTGCTCTCTTCAACCACTTATTGAAGCAAATTTTAGAATGACCTTAAGCAGGGAGATGGTAAAAGAGGGAGGTAATTGATATAGGGTAGCTTGCCAGTGTCTAGAAATAAAGTATAACAACAAGTGCTTGGAAACAGGAACATACCTCATCAGGTGGCAGTGCTAGTCAGGCAGCTGCCTTCTTTAAATGGGAGATGGACCAGGAATGATGAGGAAAACCAAGGAAAGAGTTACTTGACACTTTAGTCAGAGAACAGGATACCACTAAGATCAACACTCTCCTAGGCCTGATTGCCTTCTAGTATGAGTGAACAGTCTTAACTGGCACAGATTGTAGTTTTTTCCTTTACAGAGACACATAGCACGTAAACGGACCCTTCGGTCTGACTAGTCCATGCCAATCATAATCCCAAATTAAACTAGTCCAACCTGCCTGCGCTTGGCCCACATCACTCCAAACATTTCTTATTAATTTACTTATCTAAATGTGTTTTCAACATTCTACCTATATCCACATCCACCAATTCATCTGGAAGTTCATGCTACACATGAACCACACTCTTTAAAAAAAATTATTTCTCGTCTTTTTCAAATCTTTCTTCTCTCACTTTAAAAATATGCCCCTAGTCTTGAATTCCCCCATCCTAGGGTAAAGACACCTGCCATTCACTTTATCACTACCCCTCATGATTTTATAAATTTCTAACGTCACCCCTCAACCTCTTATGCTCCAGTGAAAAAAGTCTCAGCTTATTTAGCCTCTCCTTATAACACAAATCATCCATTCCTGTTAACATTCTGGCAAATCTCTTCTGAACCCTCTTCAGCTTAATAATACCCTTCCTAAAACAGAGAGAGACCAGAACTGGATACAGTACTCCAGATGAAGCCTCACCAACATCCTGTACAACCTCAAAATAACAGCCCAACTTCCTACACTCAAAAGGTCTGAGCAATAAAGGCATGCATCTTAAATGCATTCTTGTATGTGATGCAAACTTCAAAGAATTATGTGCTTGAACCCTTAGGTTTCTGTTCTACAACACTACCCAAGGCCCTACTTTTATAAGTCCTGCCCTTGATTGCCTTACCAAAATGCAATACCTCACATTTATCGAAATTAAACTCCATCTGCGACTCTTCAGTCCATTGGCCCAACTGATTATGATCGCTTTCTGCAAATTCCTTAATCTCACGTAAATCACTTATATAAATGACAAACAAAAGTGGTCCCTGTACAGATCCCTGTGGAACACCGCCGGTAACAAGCCCCCAATCCAAAAAACAATCCATCACTTTGTGTATATTTAGCTAAAATATCTAAACTGCTGCTGAATAAACTCAAAAATTACTTACATATGGTCAATTGTCTAACTTAGGTACTGTCCATAATTTCAGAATCGGACCACCTTATATTTGGTCTCTACTTTTCTTACATTCTTCTCCCCACCCCAAGAGGTGAGTAATGCCGGAATCCAAATATATCGCTCCACAGATGTTGGCACCTGTTGAGTTTCTCCAGCGTTCTATTTTTTTTTCTGTTCTGCTTATTGTCCTAGACAATAACTTTCCTCAAAACACCGTTACTCAACATGTTGCCTGGTCAATAACAAATTGTTTTTGTGCTGTGTTGCCGGGTTCAAATTAGTTATCGCGTTCCTTAAATTATAATACTTCAAAAATATTTCTGTTTGTGAAACACTTTGAAGCATCCTGAGGATCAAACACACCATAAAAGTACAACAGCGAGCATGACCTCATGCATTTTGCAAAACTACAGTGCATAACAAATGTACCTTCTTGCCTGAGGAGCCGGTAACATTGCCCACAACTAGGCCGTTTGCTCTGGTTCAGAATACCGCCCCTTCCCGCCTTGCTTGGCGCAAGCGCGGGTCATCGCAACCGTTGCTAAGCAACAAGGCGCGGCCCTCCAGCAATTACCACAAGATGGCACCAGACCGAGGACTGATCCTTAAGGAAAGAGGCAGGAAGACAACATTTCAAAGAAATATCCTTTTGGGGACAATTAAGCAGGAAGCAGTCCTTAAAAGGACAGGTGAGGAGAGATTATTAAACGGCTGAGAGGCCGTGACCAAACCGCTCATATCATGGGGAGGGGGTAGAGTTCTGGCTGCTTACAAACACCTGGCTTTTCTCATACACTTACATGAGTTCTTCTTTCGTGTTGTATTACATCTTTATTGAAAATCACACGACACCGGGTTATAGTCCAACAGGTTTATTTGAAACCGCAAGCTTTCAGGGGCTCCGCTCCTTCCTCGGGCAACTAATGAGAGAATTCATTGGACACAGAATTTGTAAATAAAGGATCAAATGGTTATACAACTTATACGAATGTATTTAACAAATATGGATGGCTCTTAAGTCTTTAATCAGTTAAAATTAGGTGCAGGTTTCTATCGATTAACATGTAAATCCTAGACTTTCTTTCAAATCGCTGCTCCAAGATAACTTCAGATTTTATCAGAATGAAAGTGACACTCCAGTCAGATAATGTATTTTAGGTGTGAGGCAATGTTGCATGTCAGTTTGTATGTGTCAGACTGGTTTTACTTCCTAAGTAGGAACCAAACCAAATTCCTTCGACTGAATTGAGAAGGAACTTCTTCACACAGAGGGGTTGTGAATCTATGGAATTCCCTGCCCAGTGAAATGATTGAGGCTTCCTCAGTAAATGTTTTTAAAGCTAAGACAGATAATTATTTTGAATAGTAAAGGAATGAAGGGTTATGGTGAGAGGGCAGGTAAGTGGATCTGAGGCCACGAAAAGATCAGTCATGATCTTATTGAATGGTGAAGCAGGCTCAAAGGTCATTGGCCTACTCTTGCTCCGAGTTCTTACATTCAGCAAACATACCCAGAACAACTGCAAAGTAGAAATTTATAAAATGCCACATTGACTGACTGTCTACATATCATGTGCTTTTTGAACAAAATAGAATGTATCTGCAAATATAAATCTGCATTTGCAGATTCACCCAATAGATTTATGTGTTGAGAGTGTGTGTGTGAATGCACGTGCACTTGAGAGAGTGTGCATGAGTGTGAGGAAC
Organism: Chiloscyllium plagiosum; assembly: GCF_037043375.1. Lineage (NCBI taxonomy): Eukaryota > Metazoa > Chordata > Chondrichthyes > Orectolobiformes > Hemiscylliidae > Chiloscyllium > Chiloscyllium plagiosum. The sequence continues at coordinate 40,375,057 of NW_028270158.1, read as the reverse complement.
TATGTGCCTACGAGAGGGTTTGAGTGCAAGTGTCTGTGTAGGATAGACGGTGTGTGTGTTTGTGTGCGAGTGTATAATGTGGTGAGGTCACCAGTAGTGTAACATGAACCCAAGCTCCTGGCTGAGGCCATCCTCAAGGGTACCTTTCATAGCTATCAGCCTCTATTCAGCAACTCTGCATTGTTGGTCTGCTGTGGGGCTATACCAGTCTGTATGATGCGAAGGCGACCGACAGCACGGCCTCCCAGTCGTTCCTGTCCTCTATCACGGAGGTCTTAGACGACAGAACACGAGAGAGGCTGGACCAGCCGCTATCTCTGGACGAGCTGACCAAGGCCATCGAGTCCTTCGAAAAGACTAAAACTCCCGGAAGCGACGGCTTACCGGTCGAGCTCTATTCCGCTCTGTGGGACTTGATTGGCCAGGACCTGCTGGTGGTGTATGTCAGTATGCTTCGGGCAGGTGCCATGAGTGAATCCATGAGGAAAGGCATCATCACCCTCATCTACAAGTGGAAGGGGGAGAGGGAGGAACTCAAAAATTGGAGACCAATCTCACTGTTGAATGTGGATTACAAAATTCTGTCAAAGGTAATCGCCAACCGGGTCAGGTCTGCTCTGGGGTCGGTAATTCACCCTGACCAAACCTGTGCTGTGCCAGGCAGGAAGATCGCTGAGAGTCTCGCACTCCTCAGGGATACGATCGCCTACGTGCAGGACAGAGGGTTGGACACCTGCCTGATCAGCCTGGACCAGGAGAAAGCCTTTGACAGGATATCACACAGGTATATGAGAGATGTTCTCTCCAAAATGGGCTTTGGGGAGGGAATCTGCAATTGGATCAGACTGCTCTACACCAACATTGTCAGTGCAGTCTCAAACAATGGGTGGGAATCAGATAGCTTCCCAGTCAGATCTGGAGTCAGGCAGGGCTGCCCTCTCTCTCCTGCCTTGTTTGTGTGCTGCATAGAGCCATTTGCCGAGTCCATCAGGAAAGATGCGAGCCTGAGAGGGGTGACTATTCCTGGCAGCGGGGGCCTGCAGGTTAAGGCCTCCCTGTACATGGATGACGTCGCCGTTTTCTGCTTGGATCCGCTGTCTGTGCGCAGACCCATGCGCATATGTGACCAGTTCGAACGGGCCTCGGGGGCCAAGGTAAACCGAGGCAAGAGCGAGGCCATGCTCTTCGGGAACTGAGCCGACCAATCCTCAATCCCCTTCACCGTCAGGACCGACCACCTGAAGGTGCTGGGTATTTGGTTCGGAGGGGCTGGGGCGTGCGCCAAGTCTTGGGAGGAGCGTATTAGCAAAGTGACCCAGAAACTGGGCAGATGGAAGCTACGGTCGCTCTCCATCGCGGGAAAAAACCTGGTCACCAGGTGTGAGGCACTGTCATTGCTATTATACGTGGCACAGGTCTGGCCTATTCCCAGAACCTGTGCCGCTGCAGTCACCCGGGCCATCTTCCAGTTTATATGGAAGTCAAAGATGGACCGGGTCCGAAGGGACTCGCTGTACAAAGATCTAGGCAACGGGGGAAAAAATACACCCAATGACACCCTCACCCTGATGGCCACCTTTGTGTGTGGCTGCATCAAGCTGTGCGTGGATCCCCGGTACGCAAACACCAAGTGTCACTACGTACTGAGGTTCTACCTGTCCCCGGTGTTGCGAAGGATAGGCCTGGCCTCGCTGCCACGGAACGCTCCGAGTAGTTGGACTGTTCCGTATCACCTGTCCTTCATGGAGAAGTTTATGAAGAAAAACACCTTTGACCACAAGTCCATCAGGAAGTGGTCAGCACGTAGTGTCCTTGAGACCCTTCGGGAAAAGGAGAGGGCGGATCCTATCGAGTGGTTCCCTGAGCAGACTGTCAAAGCCATTTGGCAGAATGCCTCATCGCCAGAACTTTTCAACAAGCACCAAGACATGGCTTGGCTGGTGGTGAGAAGGGCTCTGCCAGTGAGATCCTTTATGCACGCCCGGACTCTCAGCCTCACCGCACGCTGCCCTCGAAGCGGCTGCGGGGGGGACGAGGCTGTCACACACCTCCTTCTGGAATGTGCCTATGCAGAGGAAATCTGGAGAGGAATGCAGTGGTGTTTGTCGAGGTTCATCCCGAGCAGCGCCGTGACGAGGGACTCCGTGCTCTACGGCCTGTTCCCCGGGACGCACACCGCGACGAACATCAACTGTGCCTGGAGGATCATCAACTCAGTGAAGGACGCTCTCTGGGCAGTCCGAAACCTGTTGATCTTCCAGCTGAAGGAGTTGACCTCGAATGAATGTTGCAGACTGGCACATTCCAAGGTCCAGGACTATGTGTTGAGGGATGCGCTGAAGCTTGGGGTAGCTGCCGCCAAGGCGCGGTGGGGAAAGACCACCGTGTAACATCTGCCTGCCTAAAGAAGAACAGGGGGCCCGTGCAGTCATTTGGGCACTGCTGACGCCCCAGCTAAAACTGTAATCAAACAGACCTGTAAATAGGAATGATTACTCTGTTTTCTTGTAAATGTAAATGGAATGTTTGCATATGTATTGCATGTCCAACTGTATGGACCATTAAAGTATTTTATGAATAAAGTATATTTTTGAAAAAAAAAGTCTGCTGTGGGGCTTCATGAGGCGGGCCACATGTACAAGGCCTGCCCAAGACGAGGGGCCGCCACCTATGCACAGATGGCTGGAGGTGGCAACATGAGCCATAGACTGCCTAAGACCAGCAAGGTATCACAAAACAGCATGGGAACGGTGTCTGGAGGCACCCAGAAGGAAGGGCAGGCTGTAGCGGACCAGACAGTGGGGGGATGCAGCAGCCGATCCAAGCTCCTTCAAGACAGATGGAGGAAATGGCAGAGGAGGGATCAAAGGAGGCAGAGGATTGGATTACTGTCAAAAGCAGGAAGAGGAAATCTCTGAAGGGCCCCAAAGCCACCCAGCAAAGGGGAAAACGACACCTACACGACGAGGATATAGGCAGCTCTTCCAACGGTGAGGATGGGCACAAGGAGGGTCGTCACCAGAGGAAGAGACAGAGCGCCGCAGGGAAAAAGGAGGGCAGCACCGCCCAAGCAGGAAAAGACAATCCCTCTGAGGGGATGGGTAAAGGCCTCCCCCCACCCGGTGAGAACCAAGAGGTACCCACCGGCCCACAGCTCCAGGTAACTGGGAGCAGCGGTCCTGTGACAGCCCTGCTGTCAGATGGAGAACTGGACTATGCGGACTCTGGGCCCGACCCGAAGACACCAGAGCGGGGAAATGGCTCCAGCGTGGAGCCGGACAGCTACCTCAGCCCTGGGAAGGTTCAGCAGTTTGCCGTCACCACGAGGACACTTGTAACCTCGTAAACTGTTCAAATGGGGATAAGAATTGCCAGCATCAACGTGCGTAGCATCAAATCGGCTACGCGATGTGTTTCTACGATGGCCTTCCTGGCCAATGTTAAAGCCGACGTCCTGTTTCTGCAGGAGTGTGGGACTCCGCACCTCAGCAGCTACAGGAGATGGTCGAGCTTGTGGGCCCATGGGCCGTCAGTTTGGTCGGGGTCAACGATAGTCGCGCCTCCGGCCTGGGTATCCTGTTGCGAGGAGGCAACTTCACCATCTCTGAGGTTAAGGAGGTGGTGGGCGGGTGCCTCCTCGTCACCGACGTCATGTACAGGAATGCTCCCCTGAGACTGATTAATGTGTACGCCCCAGTGGGTAAGAGCGAACGGTTGGCCGTTCTGCAGCAGCTTCCACTGTTGCTGGCTACATCCAGGCCGGTCATTCCGGCCGGAGACTTCAACTGTATCATACAGATGGACGATATGGCGGGGGGAACAGTAAACTGGACGTCACGTCCAGAGCCCTGATGTACATTGTAAAAGATGCCAAGCTGCACAACGTCTTCAGCACCCCTGCAGGCGGAGCGCAACGTACACCTGGTCACGGGCTGACGGGTCTATCCGCTCAAGGATAGATTACCTGTTTGTGTCCCGAACGCTCTCGGTCAGATCCAACGAGGGAAAAGATAGGAGCGTATCAGCAAAGTGAGGCAGAAACTGGGCAGATGAAAGCTACGGTTGCTCTCCATCGCGGGAAAAAACCTGGTCATCAGGTGTGAGGCACTGTCATTGCTGTTATACGTGGCACAGGTCTGGCCTATTCCCAGAACCTGTGCCGCTGCAGTCACCCGGACCATCTTCCATTTTATATGGAGATCAAAGATGGACCGGGTCCGAAGGGACTTGATGTATAAAGATCTGGGCAACGGGGGAAAAAACACACCTAATGCCACCCTCACCCTGATGGCCATCTTTGTGTGTGGCTACATCAAGCTGTGCGTGGATCCCTAGTACGCAAACACCACGTACTGAGGTTCTACCTGTCCCTGTTGTTGCGAATGATGGGCCTGGCCTCGCTGCCGCGGAACGCTCCGAGTAGTTGGACCGTTCCGTATCACCTGTCCTTTGTGGAGAAGTTTATGAAGAAAAACACTTTTGACCACAAGTCGATCAGGAAGTGGTCGGCACATAGTATCCTTGAGACCCTTCGGGAAAAGGAGAGGGCGGATCCTATCGAGTGGTTCCCTGAGCAGACTGTCAAAGCCATTTGGCAGAATGCCTCATCGCCAGAACTTTCCAACAAGCACCAAGACATGGCATGGCTGGTGATGAGAAGGGCTCTGCCTGTGAGATCCTTTATGCACACCCGGACTCTCAGCCGCACCGCACGCTGCCCTCGAAGCGGCTGCGGGTGTGGACGAGACTTTCACACACCTCCTTCTGGAATGTGCCTATGCAGAGGAAGTCTGGAGAGGAATGCAGTGGTGTTTGTCGAGGTTCATCCCGAGCAGCGCTGTGACGAGGGACTCCGTGCTCTACGGCCTGTTCCCCGGGACGCACACCGCGACGAACATCAACTGTGCCTGGAGGATCATCAACTCTCTAGGCGGTCCGAAACCTGTTGATCTTCCAGCTGAAGGAGTTGACCCTGACTGGCACATTCCAAGGTCCAGGACTACGTGTTGAGGGACGTGCTGAAGCTTGGGGCAGCTGCCGCCAAGGCGCGGTGGGGAAAGACCACGTGTAACATCTCCTGCCTAAGAAAAACAGGGGGCCCACCCAGTCATTTGGGCTCCGCTGACACCTTAGCAGAAGAGCTGGATAGTAAATATACAGACTTGTATATAGGAAAAATAAATTTTGGTGTTTGTATGTAAAGTAATGTAATGTGTGCACAAGAATGGCATGACCAATTGTAAAGAGATCCAAATAATTTTATGAATAAAGTTTATTTTTGATATTAAAAAAACAGTTGTGTGTCCCAAAGTCCACCTTGGAGGACGTTTACCCAAAGTTCAGCATTCAAAGATATTCAGCCTTGGAAATGTTCCCCCACTGGAAGGGGGCACCTGAAGGTGTTGAAGGATGCCGTCGTTAGGACGAGATATGATGCTCATCTCATTGATTGCCAATTCTGATGTGCCACAGCATAAAACTGTAATGATCTCCGCAGAAGACAAACAGAAGATACCACCAAAAGGATACCCTTTGATGTCCAGTACTTCTTAGGAGCAGAGGGACTACGCCATGTTCTTTACAGCCTGCAATACATTATATCGATGACGATGAGCACCTCGCCAAGATCCCTATACCTCCACTTCTCATCTTCAAGTAATCGCCAAACCTTAAACAGACCATTATTCACAGCAAACTATCCAGCCTTCAGGACAACATCGACCACAACACCATACAATCTTGTCATGAAAACCAGTGCAAGACTTATCAAAGCATAGATATGGATACTACCATTACATGTGGGGACACCATGTGCATGGCAAGCACTCATGACTTGGCCAAAGTTATCTATCTCATCCACTGCAAGCAAGGATGCTCTGAGGCCTGGTATGTTGGGGAAACCAAACAGCTGCCACAACAATGGATGAATGGACATCGCGCAACAGTTACCTGATAGGGATGTTCCCTCCCAGTGAGGGAACACTTCAGCGGTCACGGACATTCAGTCTCAGATCTTCGGGTAACCAGCCTCCAAGGCGGACTTCAGAATATGCAATAACTCAGAGCTGCCGGACAGAGGCTAATAGCCATGTTCGGTACCCATGAGGATGGTCTCAAATGGAATCTTGGGTTCATGTCACACTACAGGTGTTTGTATAAGTTGTATGACCCTTTGATCTTTTACTTATAAATTCTGTATCCAATGTATTCTACCTCCTGAGGAAGGAACAGAGGCTCTGAAAGCTTGTAGTTTCAAATAAACTTGTTGGACTATAACCTGGTGTGATTTTTGACTTTTTCCACCCCAGTCCAACATCAGCACCTCTGCATCTTTATTGAAGGCATTCTTTTTTTTCCCCAGCTCAAATTCTTTGGAAATAATAGTGGATTCATGGCTCCAAGCCAAACCTGAAAACCACATTTTGCAGGTCACAGGCATACCTGGCTTCTGCTGGGGAATACCAAGAACTTTATGGTAGCACAGCTGTTAAATTCTTCTTGTGTATCACTCCTGCCCTGGTTGACCATAGTGCCTGCCACAAATTTAAAATTCTCAAACTTGCTTTTTAAACTCCTAATCTGTCCTTCTCTATAACTTATTGTAGAACTACACTCCCTTTCTCCAAACTCTGCCTTCACGTATTCCACTCCTTCACTGATTCAATACATTATTTTTAAGAACAAGTTACAATTTTCCATGGAAGTGGGTGAGGATGAATGTTGAAATTCTAGCCTCTGAGTGATTTCAGCATAAATAGCTGCTTATCTCGATTTTACAGAAATTGTCAGTGGGAGAGGAAAGCAATGAAAGATTAGAAATGCAAAAAAGAGGGAGTGCAGCAAAACTGTGCCAAATTCATGGCTGTAAATTACAATGTTACTAACCCATGGATAACTTTCTGGCAAGTAACCTGGGGAGGAGGGAATATACAAAGAGTTCATCAGAAAATTAGCCAGGGTTTCATTCATCAATTGACTCCCCTCCTTGAAAGTTTTGTGTGAACAGGTTCAGAGCTCTGTGTGAAAAATTATATCCTGCCCTGTGCCTGAGTCTTTTATATTTTGTACCATACATAATATAGTTTCTCATGCTTGAACCCTCAGCAGTTGTATACAGCTTGATTCTATCTATCCTGTTCCATTCTTTCATAATTGGAAACATGTTTATGATTGTGCTCCATAACCTACATTTTTCAAAGAAAAATAATGATTTTTCATTCATCTTTCTTTAAAATATAATTTTAAAAGGTGGCATTCAGATGAACCTGTGTCATATCCTTACTAAAGCCTCAATATCCTCCCTTTTGTGATGTATTTTCTCTAAAGTTTTATTCTGGTGGTAACTTGAAAAGTGTACATATTACAGGGGAGGTACTGCTGGACATCTTAAACATATAAAAGTGGATAAATCCACAGGACCAGATCAGGTGTACCCTAGAACTTTGTGGGAAGCTACGGAAGTGATTGGTGGGCCCCTTACTGAGGTATTTATATCATTGATAGCCACAAGTGAAGTGCTGGAAGACTCGAGGTTGGCTAATGTGGTTCCATCATTTCAGAAAGGTGGTAAGGAAAAGTCAGAGAACTAAAGACTGTTGAGCCTGACATCAGTGGCGGGCAAGTTGTTGGACGGGATTCTGAGGAACAGGATTTACATATATTTGGAAAGGCAAGGACTAATTAGGGATAGTCAGCATGGTTTTGTGCAAAGGAAATCATGTCTCGCTAACTTGATTGAATTTTTTGAAGTAACAGAGAAGATTGATGAAGGCAGAACAGTGGACGTTGTCTGCATGTACTTCAGCAAGGCATTTGACGAGGTTCTGCATGGTGGACTGGTTAACAAGGTTAGAATTATCCATTTGGATACAAAATTGGCTAGATGGTCGGAGACAGATGGTAGTGGTAGAGGGTTGCTTTTTGGACTGTAGGCCTGTGACCAGTTGGTGTGTCACAGGGATTGATGGTGGATGCACTGCTTTTAGTCGTTTATATAAATGATTTGAATGTGAATATAGGAGTTATGGTTAGTAAATTTGTAGATGACATCAAAATTGGTGGTGTAGTAAATTTGAAGATGGGCTGAGGAGTGGCAAATAGATAAATGTGAAATGTTACATTTTGGTGGGGCAAATCAGGTAGAGTCTTGGGGAGTGTTCCTGAACAAAGGGACCTTGCAATTCAGGTTCATAGTTCCTTGAAAATGGAGTTGCAGGTAGACAGGGTAGTGACGAACACTTTTGGTATGCTTACCTTTATTGGTCAGTGCCTTGAGTTTAGGAGTTGGGAGGTCATGTTGCATCAGTTCAGACACTTTTTGAATACTGCATTCAATTCTGGTCTCCTTGCTATCAGAAAGATGTTGTTAAACTTGAAAAGGTTCGGCAAAGATTTAGAAGAATGTTGCCAGGATGAGATGGTTTGAGCTACAGGGAGAGGCTGAAGAGGTAGGGGCTATTTTCTCTGGAATGTTGGAGGCTGAGGGGTGACCTTATAGAAGTTTATAAAATCATGAGGGGCACGGATAAGGTGAATAGTCAAGATCTTTTCCCCAGGGTAGGAGTGTTCAAAACTAGAGGGCATAGGATTATGGTGAGAGGGGAAAGATTTAAAAGGGACCTGAGAGGTAACTTTTTCATATAGAGGGTAGTGCGTCGATGGAATGAACTGCCAGTGGAAATGGTGCAGGCCAGTACAATTATAGCATTTAGAAATGGGTATATGAATAGCAAAGGTTTGGAGGGTTATGGACCAAATGCTGGCCAATAGGATTAGATGAATTTAGATATTCTGGTTGGCATGGAGGAGTTGGACTGAATGGTCTGTTTCAGTGCTGCACATCTCTATGACTCTATATGGCCCTTCATTATCTGTTGGTTTTTAAATTTCATATCACTTTGTCATAAAGCCTAACATTCCAGAAGTTTTCTTTAAAAAAAAGATTATCAACTTGAAGTACTGATATCAGCAATGTCCCAAGGAACCTGGCCCTCAAAGCCTCCTGCTGTCCCAGGATGATCAGTGTCAGTACATTAAAAACCTAAGTGTAGAGCAAGTTTTACTCTGTATCTAACCTGTACTGCACTTGGCCTGGGAGTGCTCTAAAACACTATTCTGTATCTAACCCTATGTTGAACCTGATCAGAGGATGCTAGTTGCTGACACCTAGTTGTCAGAATGAAAGATGTCTCCTTCTGCAATACCAGTATCTTTCCTTCAAAGAGCAAGAATTTTAACAAAAACATTGTTTTCAAAATAGTTGAAAACAAATAATGTCAAAGCAACATTTAAACACAAAACATCTGGTATTTTTTGCTGGGAAACACAGCTTGTGATAGTCCTTTATTCCCAAAGCACCGTTGAGCAGAATATTTGATTCGCTTATGCTTTCTCTTGATAGATGAGCCAAAATGCATAAATAGCTTTTTAAAGCTTTCCAAGTACAGCATCAGTTTCATTAATATTACATTTGCCTGAGATGGCAGACGAAGCTTCAGTTTAATGCCTCATCCTAAAGACAACAACTGTAAAAAGTATACCTATTCCTCAGTGTCAGCCTGGGTTCCATGCTGAAGTCTTGGAATAGGCTCCTTCAGTGGATAAGAATGATATTGACATTTCTGCCATAATGATCAAAAACTAATCTTTCCCAGTTAATTATTGATTTCATTTTTCTTTTTTGTAAAGCGGTTAAGTACTGAGTTTATATGCAGAGAGATATTGCTACAGAAAAGTCAAATACAAATCAGAAAAGTCAAATATAAATGAACTTAATTAATCACATGGTTTCGATCTTGTCAACAAACAACAAAGGAACTACCTCACCCCATTTAAAGTAGATTTACAATGATGTTGCTAGAATTGGAGGGTATGAGCTGCAGAGAGGTGCTGATGAGGCTGGGGATTGTTTCCCTGGAATGTTGGAGGCTGAGGGGTGACCTAAAACAGGTTTATAAAATCAAATAGGGCGTGGTTAGGTTGAATAGCAAAGGTCTTTTCCCCAATGTTGGGGAGTCTAAACTAGAGGGCATAGGTTTGAGAGAGGAAAGATTTAAAAGGGACCTGAATGCAGCTTTTACATGCAGAGGGTCATGCATGTGTGGAATGAACTATCAGAGCAGGTGGTGGAAGAAATACAATCAGAACATTTAAAAGGCATCTGGATGGGTACATGAATAAAAAGATTATAGGGATATGAGCCAAATGCTGACATATGGGACTAGATTAATTTAGAATATCCAGTCAGCATGTATGTGTTGGACTGAAGAGTCCGTTTCTGTGCTGTACATTCTTTATAACTCTATATGGCCCTTCATCATCTGTTGGTTTTTATATTTCATATCACTTTGTGATAAAGCCATTCCTGTAGTTTTCTTTAAAAAAATGTTTGCTACCTTGAAGCACTGATTTCAACAACGCCTGAGGAACATGGCCCTCGAAGCCTCCTGCTGTCCAGGGATTATCAGTGCCAGTACATCTGCATGTGTGAAGCTTAGAAACACTGACATACACAAAATGATAGTAGGGATTGTATATAGATCCCAAAACTGTAATGGTAATGTTGTGGAAGGCAGTAATCAGGAAATTAGAGATGTAAGAAATAAAGGTGCAGTTGTAATTATGAGTGACTTTAACCTGCATATAGGTTGGGCAAATCAAGTCAGTAACAATACCACAGAGAAGGAATTCTTTGTCGTTTTCTGGATCAATATGTTGAGGAGCAAGCCATCCTAAATTGGGTATTGTGTAATGAGAAAGGAATAGTCAGCAAGCTAGCGATGTGAGGGCCCTTAGGGAAGAGTGAACATAATATGACTGAATTTCCCAGTAAGATGGAGAGGGATGTAGTTGATTCTGAAGCTAGGCCCCGAATCTAAATAAAGGAAACTACAGTACTATGAGTTGTGAGCTGGCTATGATAAGTTAGAGAATGTTACTTAAAGGAGTGATGGTGGATAGGCAATTGCAACATTTGATGAGTGCATGGAGAACCTGCAACAATTGTTCATCCCTGACTGGCAGAAAAACAAAATGGGAAAGGTGGCCCAACCATGGCAGCAAAGAAAAGTAGTGATAGTATTAGATCCAAGGAAGGGGCATACAAATTAGTGAAAATAAGCAGCAGAACTGAGCACTGGAAGCAGGTTAGATTTCAGCAAAGGAGAACAAAGGGATTGATTGAAAGGGGGAAAATAGAGCATGAGCATAAGCTTGTGGAGAACATACAAACTGACTGTAAAAGCTTCTGTAGTAATGTAAAGAGAAAAAGATTAGTGAAGACAAATGTAACTTTTTTACAGTTAAAAACAATGCCCACAAACTCTTCAAATCCTTCCTGTATTTAGACTTTTATTATCTTTAGTTTTGTTGAAAGTTGCCATATGTCTTGATGAAACTGTTCGTGGGTCACTGATCTGCTATTTGCTCAGCTGTAACTCAACAGTCACTTCAAAATGTTAGATTGGGGATTGGAGACATTGTGAGCTTAAATGCTTTACAACAGGCAAAACCCTTGGGATCTGCAGTTCTGTGTTTCTAAATAGTGAACAACAGCTTGTTCTAATAAATTATTTGGTCCAGCTGTTTTACATTACTCCATTGTACAATCTTAAATCATGCAACTGATTCTCCGGGACTATAGATTGACTTGATCTCTTGGGCCCCTGTGTTCCTTTTTCCCTCAACAAGCAAAGCAAGCATTATACATGTTGCTCTGAATTAAGTGAACTTACTGAGCTACCAAGCACTACTGCAGCCACTGAAAGAATTTTTTTTTCTAGGACAAATTATATTTCCAGAAAAAGATTATTTTCTGATCAATCCATGGTGTCAATAGAATAAATAAGAGAATATCAGCAATAACTTGCATTTATGTAAGTTCTTTAAAATTGCAAACTGTTGCCAGGTGTTGCACAGACACAAGAAGAATGATACTCTAAAAGTGCAGCTTTAGCATTTGGTGAATTGAGTCATCTTGTTTAACATTCCCAGACAGCAGTGCAGAATGTCTGAAAGAAAGTGGTATTGAGACTCAATTACTATTCTGCAACAGATTTGGTCACTCTCTGCAACACTCTGAGGACAGAAGAGCAGGTGCAAAGTATGTCATTTCCAATCAGAAAATTGGCAATACACATCAAGCACCACATACCAGCTATAGTTTTATAATAATTTACGTACAGAGAACTTCAATGAAACAGACTATTAGGCCCAATTGGTCTACACCAAAATTTGCTCCCCATGCTTCACCAGACTGGATGGAGTGTACAATAGGTCAGCATCACTGTGAAACAGACTGGGAGAGCACACCTACATAAGCACTGAGATGGTAGATAAAACCAGAGGCAGAGAGCCCTTTCAACCTATTTCCACCTGTCAGAGCTGAAGCAAGACTTCATTGGAAAAAAAAAGGTAGATGTGGTGAGTATTCCTTCCAATGTCCCTTTTGATTGGCCAAGTTGTTTAAATGAGGAAATCCTCTTTTAAAATATTTAAGATATGAATTAAATAACTAAATTGAATAGAGATGACTGGGCAGACAACATGCTTCAGCCGTAATATGTGGGAGCTGCTGGATACCTGTGTGATCCACAGTGACCACATCTGCAGCAAGTCTTGGCTGCTCAAGGAACTTTGACTCATAGGTTATGAAAATTCAATTGATGGTAATCTTTTAGATTAGATTAGATTAGATTACATTACATGTGGAAACAGGCCCTTCGGCCCAACAAGTCCATACCGACCCGCCGAAGCGAAACCCACCCATACCCCTACATTTACCCCTTACCTAACACTACGGGCAATTCAGTATGGCCAATTCACCTGACCCTGCATATCTTTGGACTGTGGGAGGAAACCGAAGCACCCGGAGGAAACCCACGCAGACACGGGGAGAACGTGCAAACTCCACACAGTCAGTCGCCTGAGGCGGGAATTGAACCCGGGTCTCTGGCGCTGTGAGGCAGCAGTGCTAACCACTGTGCCACCGTGCCGCCCACCATATCTTATTGTGTCATACGAGATTCTGATGTGGTCTTAATAAGGGAGATGTTGAGAAGATACTTCCACTAGTGTGGAATCTCGAACTAGGAGACATATTTATAGATTAAGGGAACACTCATTTAAAACTGAAGTGCAAAGGAATTTTTTAGTTGGTAGTGACTGTCTGAAATTCTCTACACCAGAGAATTGTGATGGTGAGGTCACTGAAAATATTTATATTCTTAGAAATATCAAGGAGTGAAGGGCTATGAGGAGCTGACCTGAAAAGGGAGTCGAGGCTTAGGGCAATGATTTTGTAGAATGGTGGGGCAAGATTGAAAGGCTGATTGGCCTGCTGCTATTTTTATGTTCTTAAATTAACCTCCTGTTATCCTACTTAATCCACAGCTGACCAGAACCTCTCGCTAACTTTGAACGTGTATACTATTTCCCTTCTTAGCCCATTTTGTTCTTGTGGTAAAGTCTGGTGTCAATTTCCATCATGGCGTCATCTTTATGAATTCATTTATATCCTGTTCATGACTTTGACATTCTCCTTAAAGTAAGGCACCCAAATATAAACACAATTTAGGCTTTACATTCGTTTTGATCTTTTGGGTGGTGCTCTAATTATGAAATAACCCAGGATCCTCACTTGCTGCAATACTACAGGTACATGTGTGAATGATGTTTTTACAGGACAAAAACAAAATACTGTGAATGGTGAAAATGTGAAATTTAAGAAGAAAGTTCTATAAATGATTAGTCGGTCTGGCAGCATTTATAGATAGTTAATGTTTCATGCCAATGAAAAGGTCTGGGAATGGTTAAAGATATAAGATGTTTCAAGCAAGTACATACGCAGGAAATGTTGCAGGGGCAAGGGACTAAGGGGGTAAAAGGGATTTTATGATAGCTGGAAGGTCATGAGAGACTAAACAACATTTATAAAGTAACAACAGATAATACATTGTCAGGTTTAAAACAAACGTTGTGACTTCAATACTCTAGAACGGGTGTAAATAGGGAAAAGTCGAACCATAAATAGCATCTGTTCAAAAAAGAAGAAAAAGTTTTTAGTCTGAATCGAACTCAATATTGAATCAGGAAGATGTTGAAATGCTTGCTAAATGTTTCCAGCTATTTCTGTGTTTAGTTTTTAGTAGACGTTGGGTGATGTTAAATACACAATAGCACTTAGAGTTAGCAGACCTGGGGAACGGAAATGAATGGAGGTGTAATGGGGGAGTCATTTTGAGATTTGATTTATACAACTAGTGTTTACTGTATGGGGTACTTTGAACTCTGGGCCTCGATGGACACATTGTTTACCTAAAATTGACAGTCTCCCTCAGACTGATGTAGTTAAAAATTCTTGTGTTACTGTGGAGAAAGACATGAAGACTTGGGGACTTGGGGAAGTTATTGGCCATATCTTGAGGACAGACCATATCACAGCAGAGGAGGTATTGGATATATTAGAATGTATGAAGGTGGATAAATCTCACGGTCTGACCAGATATATCCAAAAACACTGCAAGAGGCTAGAGAAGAAATTGCAGGAGCCCTGGCTGATATTTTTGCATCATCATTAGCCACGGGTGAGGTCTTGAAGGACTGGAGAGTAGCGAATGTTGTGACAATATTCAAGAAGGGCTGCAAAGAAAAACCTGGGAATTATAGACCAATAAGGTTAACATCTGTGGTAGGTAAGTTACTTGAGAAGATTCTGCAGAATAAGATATACATGCATTTGGAAAGACAGGGTTTGATTAGGAATAGTCAGCATTGCTTTGTGCATGGAAGATCATGCCTCACAAATTTGTCAGAATTCTTTGATTGAAATGACCAGAAAGGTTGACGAGGGTAGGATAGTAGACATAGTCTATATGGATTTCAGAAAGGCCTTTGATAAGGTTCCACATGGTCGGCTGCTCTGGAAGGTTAAATTGTGTGGAATCCAGGGCAAGCTGGCAAATTGGATATGATGGTAGGAAGCAAAGGGTAATAGTGGAAGGGGGCTTGTCAGGGGCCCATTGCTGTTTGTTATCTATATTAATGATTTGGATGAGAGTGTACAAGGCATGATTAATAAGTTTGCAGATGACACGAAATATGTGATATCGTGGACAGTGAGGAAGGTTATCATAAATTGCAGCAGCAGCTTAATCAGCTGGGGAAGTGGGCTGCGAAATGGCAAGTGAAGTTTAATATAGATAAATGTGAGGTCTTGCATTTTGGAAGTCAAATAAAGAAGGGAGTTTCTTCGTGAATGGTATGGCCTTAAGGAGTGTAGTAGAACAGAGGGATCTTGGAGTTCAGGCACATGGTTCTCTGAAAGTGGAGTCACAGATAGACAGGGCAGTGAAGAAGGCTTTCGGCACACTGGCCTTCATCAGTCAGGGCATTGAGTACAGAAGTTGGGAAGTAATGTTGCAGTTATACAGGATGTTGGTGAGGCCACACTTGAAGTATTGTGTTCAGTTTTGGTCATCTTGCTATAGGAAGGATGTTATTAAACTGGAAAGAGTGTGAAGAAATTTATGAGGATGTTGCTAGGACTAAAGGGTCTTAGTTATATGGAGAGGTTGGACAAGCTAGGATTTTTTTTCTTTAGAGCCTAGGAGACTAAGGGGGGATCTTAGATCATGAGAGGCATGCACTCAGTTTTTTTGTCAGGGTTGGGGAATCAAGGGCTAAAGGGTATCAGTTTAAGGTTAGAGGGGAAAGAATAGAGTCATATAAAGATGTACAGCACGGAAACAAACCCTTCGGTCCAACTCGTCCATGCTGACCAGATATCCTAACCTAATCTAGTCCCATTTGCCAGCACTTGGCCCATATTGGTCTGAACACTTCCTGTTAATATACCCATCCAGATGCCTTTTAAATGTTGTAATTGTACCAGCCTCCACATTTCTTCTGGCAGCTCATCCCATACATGCACCAGCCCCCTGCATGACATAGTTGCCCCATAGGTCCCTTTTAAATTTTTCCCCTCTCACCCTAAACCCTCTAGCTCTAGACCCCGCCCTCCACCCCAGGGAAAAGACTTTGTCTATTTACCCTATCTATGTCCCTCATGAATTTATAAACCTCTATAAGGTCACTCCTCAGCCTCTGACGCTCCAGGGAAAACAACCCTGACCCATTCAACCTCACTCTGTAGCTTAAATCCTCCAACTCTGGCAACATCCTGCAACGTTGTTACACAGAAGGTGGTACGGGTATGGAATGAGCTGCCAGCGGAAGTGGTTGAAGCAGGTACCTTATCACCATTTAAAAGGCATTTATACAAATACTGGATAGGAAAGGTTAAGAAGGATATGGGCCAAGTGCAGGAAAATGGGGTTAGAGTGGATGGACATTTTGGTCGACGTGAACCAGTCTGGGCCAAAGGGCCTGTCTCCGTGCTGTCGGACTTTACGATTCTATGAGTATGATGAAAGGAAGAAACAGCATCCGCCGTTGATCTCAGTTATAGTCCAAAAGTTGTATTAATCACATCTGAACTGACAAAGGAGAGCAACGGTTGTTGGGCGGCACGGTGGCACAGTGGTTAGCACTGCTCCTTCACAGCGCTAGAGACCTGGGTTCAATTCCCGTCTCAGGTGACTCTCTGTGTGGAGTTTGCACATTCTCCGGGTGCTCCGGTTTCCTCCCACAGTCCAAAAACGTGCAGGTTAGGTGAATTGGCCAAGTTAAATTGCCCGTAGTGTTAGGTGAAGTGATAAATGTAGGGCAATGGTTCGCGCTTCGGCGGGTCAGTGTGGACTTGTTGGGCCGAAGGGCCTGTTTCCACACTAAGCAATCTAATCTAAAACATACTTCTTCAGTGGGTTTTGGGGAGGGAAAACCTCGAAAAAGAGGAATGGTAATTAAATTTGTACAATAGTGCCTTGGATTTGTAACAAATTTCCACAGTTGTCTCAACGGTTAGCTTCGAAACCTCCGTTGTGTTCTGCAGCCAACTCCGAGTTACGGTTCTGAAGAGTATTTGGACACAACACTTTCTGTTTCTCTATCCACTGATGCTGCCATATCTGCTAAGTTTATTCAGCACTTTCTGATTTTATTTCAGATCTCCCGCATCCGCCGTATTTTGATTTTATCCGAGTTACAAATGTAGGTCGAGATTATAAAGGGTTGTTGTCTTTGAAAAGGCGTCAGGGTTGAAACTGAAGTAATTTCTGATTTGCTGCCTCCTCTCTCTCTCTATTGCTTCAATGCTGCCGGTTCCCAGGTCACCGTGCCCAGGCTGGGAAGGGGCCAGCGTCTCGCGTCACCGGCTCCACTTCAGGAGGAAATGGTTCACTTTCCCTTTTCTTAGACCCGTGGGCTGGAACAGGATCCTCCCCTCTCTGCCATTCTATCAGAATCCGGACAAAGAGTTGTTGTTCAATGAATCCCAGCGTGTCCCGTTCTGTTTCCTGTTGTCTGCGAGTTCGCTGTTCATATCACTTGCAGCTGACTTGAGGGGGCGGCTTTGTTACATTTGCTTGAGTTTTTGCTCTTCCGAAAACCTCTGCAAGTGTGAGTTTGAGTTCCGTATGGTCGATAGCTTGCCTTCTAGAGTGAGACGGGATAGCACATTGAAAGAAACGAACCCACCGCCCTGCAATTTAATCGAGAAATAGAGCGCAGGACTCAGAATTTGATCAAAGGTAAGAATCACACAGGAGCTCCATCATTCGGAATTTGTCATCATTTTGTATGTGCCCTGAAGAAGGCGCATTTTGTTCTCCGGTATCCCCATTCGAGGCCAGTTTTATAACACAGATCCTCTCTCAGGGAGTGCATATTTTGTTTTACGACATGTTTAATTATCAGCATGTCGGGTCCGAACCACATTACCGAGCCTCCCTACGCAGACTATCCATATTCTCGTCTTGAGCTCACTCAAAACAACAATCAGTGTTGAAATGTCACTTGGAAACTTAATGCTGCAGGTATCAAATCTCCTGGAACTCATGCCCCCAAGTCACACTTCCATAGAGAACCCGATGGATGCTTTATGTAAATGTAACTTTAAGTTTTGCTCCTCAGTTTCAGTCACCGAGAAAATATATTTGCCAGACAATGCACGGACTAAACTCGTGGTTGCTGGGTGTACTACGCTGCTTAATTTCCAGACTTAATTTTTCCTTCATATGTTTCGTTTCTTAAACTTGTGATTCAATTTCTAAAAAAATGACTTCCTCATATTTTAACCTGGATATTGAACAATTGGATGGGGGAAATCACAGGCGAGTACAACCTTTCCATTTCCCTTCACCTTATGATACACAATTTGCAGCAAGTGTCACTGATCTGGGCGGAGTTCCATTCCTCCCCAATGATACTGAGGCTGAATAAAACACCCATACCAGGCAACAGGGGTTATTTTCTCAGACTCAGGTACGCGAAGCGGATGCATTTGGGCGCTGATCTGACACAACGTGTCCCTTCGAGTTGAGCAGTAAAACAAAACTCGACAACCGTCCGGCTCCAAATATACATGGGGTTAATTTCATTTATAATCATGCTGTGGAGAACACGTCTTGTGATTTGGTGTTCGAACCTCAATCATTGGTCTGTTCGCCTGTTTGTGTTGGAAACTCTGGAGTGTGCACATTAAGATGTGACTACTGCCCCCAAGTTATTAGCTCTAATTTGTTTAACACCATGTGGGTCAGTAGTGGAAGATTTACTGGAGGTAATTTTAACTTTGAATGATGGTAATAAAATTGGGGATATCGAATTATTCACCTGCTTTGCACCGTGTAGAATTTCCTCTCTATTCAATTTTTATTTTTTTCTACCTGTGGCAGCAAATTTACTCGCCAGCCCTCGCTTGGTTTGGACGTATTGATCAGTCCCAATTCACAGAATTACAGAAGTGTTAAGGCGCGGAAGGGGGTTATACTTCTTGACATGTCAGTACGGGCTCTTCGAATAAGCATGATTAATTCATGTATATTATTTTCGATGCAAATATTTGTCTGATGCCCCCTTGAGTGTCGCAATCGAACCTGCCTCCACCGACATTCCTCGGCAATTAATTCCATACCCTGACTTATTGAGTGAGAAAGGTTTTTTCATAACACATTCGCTCATTTTATAAACCACTTTAAATCTATGCTGCCACATTCTTCCTTTTAAAAGCCGGAATAGCTTATCTCTACCTACTTTATCCAGCCTGCTCGTTATTTTGAAAATCTCTATCCAATCTCCTTTTAGCCTTCTCTCCCAGGAGAACAATGGCAAGTCCTCAATCTACCCTCATAACTGAAATCTCTCATTCTTGGATCCATTCTTATAAATCGTTTCTGCGTTCTTTCCAATGAGTTCCAATTCTCAGAGGAAGTCCCGACACTAGGGGAACAGCCAAGTCATGTGATCACGTGGTTCGATGGCAGGACATTCTCTGCTTTATTACATTTGCAGCTAATTCATATTTGGCAATTTGACCAATAATCTATTATGGGTAAGAAAATTCAGATGGGCCAAAGGAAGAGACATTGTTTAAAGGACAGTCACCAATATTCATTTAAGGCCGTACATACCTGGTAACTATTAGAAGGGAAGCTGAGTGGGAACTACTTGAGTTAGAAGAAAGCTGACTGGAGAATTTAGTGACATCTCCCTGGAGGTGCTCCTTCAAATATCAAGGAAATAGGGGATGTATTGTGCTGGACCAGTGTGTCTTCTACTTAGACACTTCAGGACTCACAACTCCCGAGTGGAAGAAATACATCCTCAGTGTGAAAAGGGTCTGCAAAAACTTTAGTTATATTAGTAAAGTGGGCAAACATTTATCAATGGAGTATAGTGTGGAAAATATGAACCTGTTCACTTTGATAGTAATAATAGAAAAGTAGTATTATTTAAATTGAGAAAGCTTGCAGAACATGGTGGTACAAAGGGATTTGGCTATACTGGTGTATGAGCCACAAAATAAGGTTGTATGCAGGGGCAAGAAGTGATTTCAGAGAAGTTTACTTGACTCATTCCTGAACTGAAGGGCTTATCTTATGAAGAAATGTTGAACAATTTGGGCTTTTACCCACTGGAGTTTGGAAGAACTAGAGGAGATCTTTTTGAAATATATGATAGGGTGAAAACCAGAGGATTTTTCCTTCTATGGGGGAGACTAGAACTAAGAGGAACAGATTAAGAAGATAAAGAGTAAGCTAAGGAGAGGTTTTTTTCTGAGGACCATTAGCATGTGTGTCTCTTTCCAGAGAGTATTGCAGGCTGAATCATTTTAATTATTCAAGGCAAAGTTATATATCTTTTTGATAGACAAGAGACTCAAGGGTTATAGGGGGAAGACAAGAATGTGCAGTCACTACCACAGTTAGTCCAGCCATGATCTAGTAGCCTACTCCTGCTCTGAAGTTGCATGCTTCTGTGGACAAGTGGAAACAGTCAGCATGTTTCATCAGAAAGATGTAGCTGGAGGTAGCTGAGGAAGTCAGCAGCTATAAAATGATAATATGAATATGGGTATAATGCTGAAAGGGGCTGAAAAATGTAGTATGGCTTGGAAAGGTGAATGGCATTCTTAATAGCAAATAGCATGATTTTATGTCCTAAATGGCATATGTGAGATATAAGGCAAAGTAATTGATTCAGTTTTGGGAGTGACCAGGGACCAAGATCTGCAGTGAGATGCAGAGTTGACTCACAATGGAGGTCCAAAGTTGATATCAGCACTGCTGGTCATAAATGGTGGCTTTCAGCAGGACAATTATGGTACATTGCTGGATATGCAAAGTGGCACAGACTGACCAGCATGGCTGGGCAATGAGACAAAAATAGTATGTGTTTCCAAGAGAAGCATTTCAGGATGCAATGGAGTAGAGCAGAATTGGAGGTGGTGTGACATTTATATATGGACTAGTGCTGATGAAAGAGGAGGCAGCAGGAAAGCCTGTCACTGCAGATGAAGTGAGTGCGGTGTTCATGAAGAGTGAATAACACAATTGCTGTTAGCAGCAAACTTTCTGATGAGTACTAACTGTGGTGCCCTTGTGGGCCTAACTGAACACAAAATCTCCAGATCAATGAGAGACAATAGGCGTTGGTTCCAAGTGCAGCTTGTTAACATCACTCTTGTCTCTCCCACAGGACAAAAGCTGATGAGAGATTGATGTATCCAGGATCATATAAGACAACAGAGGAGGGGTTGTCATCTGACGATAAAACATCACATCAGCCTAGTGCATCCTCCACCAGCACACACATACTGACATTGACATGTGGTTAGAATGGGTGGCAGTAGATGGGTGAACATGGCATAGATGTGTGTGAACAGTGAATGGAGATTTTTTTTTATTTCAAATATATACTTTATTCATAAAATACTTTACGCAAACATCACTGAAGCCTGGGAGAACCTTTTTTTATTTCAAAAATATATTTTATTCATAAAATACTTTACACAAACATCACTGAAGCCTGGGAGAACCTTTTTTTTATTTCAAAAATATACTTTATTCATAAAATACTTTACACAAACATCACTGAAGCCTGGGAGAACCTTTTTTTATTTCAAAAATATACTTTATTCATAAAATACTTTACACAAACATCACTGAAGCCTGGGGAAATGGAGATGACGAGACCTGTGCCCACTCCCCATCGGCTGCTGTGTTTTGTGCAGATACTGAACCTTGGTGGCAGATGCTTGGGCAGCAGCATGTGTTCCCAGAGGCTATACACTTCTATATGCAGATTAAGGTGCTCTGTCCATGTAGTTTTCTCCATTTAGAAATGCAAACATGGAATGCCAGACACATTATGCCATCTAATGGATTTAACAGGTGCAAGCTGACCTTTAAGTAAATCTTAAATCACTGTGTTTATTGGGTATGCAAATGAGCCCTGTCAGCTGAATCTGTTACGTCCAGTCACTCCAAATAAGCAGGGAATGGTGAGTTGGCTTTGAAAAGTTCAAGGAATGGCTTTCTGAAGCCTTTGGTATTGATGCTAAATTCATGATGCCTTTGAAGTGACACAACTTATGCATGAAGCCACAGTGATATTGGTGGATCCTGCCCAAACGCATGAGTACTTGAATATGCCAGACCTCTCTAGGACTAAGCTATCTACTGTGCTGGAGTAGAAATGGCAGAAGACTATCTTCACGTCAGTTGGAGGCAATGATAAAGCACAATGTAGGAACACCCAGAAACACTTGTGTAAATTCATCTAGTATAACTTAGGGTTGTAATGGGTGATACATTTTTTGCTGAATGCTAAACATTATATATGTGTGTAGAAAACTTAAAGCTCTTATAATGAATTTTTTAATAGTGTGGCTATTCATTTCTGTACTAATATGCTGTTATTAGATGATAAACTCTTGATATGAAGACCTTGAAAAGATGTGTACAAAATGAAGGCAACAGTGAATATAGTCTTTGGACTGATATAGTAATGGACCACTGAAATGCTGAGGCTGTTTGGCAGAAGAAACAGGAGCAGGAATTGCCCAATAGCCCATCAACTCTGTTCCACTATTCAATAAAATCCTGGATGTCCTTGGCCTCAAATTCTTTACCCACCTCTTAATACTTGGCTTTTCTGTAATCTAAAAATCTGTAATTCCAAGCTATTAATAAATTTAATGTCTCTGGGGTCTTACAATCACTTACAGCAGAAAAAGAGGCTTTTCAGCTGAACAGGACAATGATGTCTCTCTGGAGACAATCCAGTCAATTAGCCTGGCAATGTTATTTTCTTCAAGTGTCTATTTGATTTCCTTTTGAAATCATTAATCTTCCTTCCTTCAACTATCCTTGTGTGCAGCGAGTTCTGGGTCATTATCCTTTGTGTGAAAATGTTTTCTCACATTCCCTCTGCATCTTTTGTTCAAAGCCCAAAATCTGTGTGCCGAGTCCTTGCACTATCAACTTGTCCAGCATATCCAAACTCTTTCAGATCTCCCCTCAGTCTCCTTTGCTTGAAGGAGAGCAGGTAATGAGCAAGTTAGACAAAGGAGAGCCTAGTGGATGTAATCTATTTGGATTTCCAGAAGGTCTTTGACAAGGTGCCGCATAGAAGGCTGATAAATAAGGTAAGAGACTATGTTGTTAGGGGCAAGGTACTGGCATGGATAGAGGATTGGCTAACTGGAAGAAGGCGGAGAGTGGGCATAGAAGAGTCTTTTTCAGGATGGCAGCCAGTGACTAGTGGATGTCCACAAGAATTAATGTTGGGACCACAAGTATTCACATTAAACATTAATGATTTGGATGAAGAAACTGAGAGCATTGTTGCTAGGTTTGCAGATGAACAAAGATACATGGAGAGTAAGGTGTAAATGAGGAGGCTTCAGAAGGACTTGGACAAGCTAGGAGAGTGTGCAAAGAAGTGGCAGGTGGAACAGAATGTGGCAAAGTGTGAGGTTATGCATTTTGGTAGGAAGAATAGAGGCTTGAACTGTTTTCAAAATGGAGAAAGGTTTTGGAAATCTGAAACACAAAGGGACTTCAGAGTCTTAGTTCAGAATGCTCTTAAGATTAACATGCAGGTAGGAAGGCAAATGCTATGTTAGCATTCTTTTTAAGAAGGCTAGAATACAACAGCAGAAATGTACTTCTGAGGCTGTATAAGGCTCTGTTTAGCCTGCTTTTGGAATATTGTGAGCAGTTGTGGGTCCCATATCTAAGAAAGGATGTGTTGGAATTGGAAAGAGTCCAGAGGAGTTTTACAAGAATAATCCTGAAGGGGTTGAAGGACTTTTCATATGAGAAATGGTTGAGAACTCTGGGTTTGTATTTGATGGAGTTTAGAAAGATGCAGTGGATCTGATTGGATCTAACATAATATTGAGGCACCTGGATAGAGAGGACTTGAAAAGATGTTTTCATTCGCAGGAGGATCAGAGGGCACTGTCTGGGTGTAAATGGGCTTAGCCTTTAGAACTGAGATAAGGAGGAATTCCTTCAGCCAGAGGGTGGTTAATCTGTGGAACTCATTGATGCAGAAGGCTTTGGAGGCCAAGTCATTTATTTAACATACACTTATTTAATGTTGTATTTAAGGCAGAGATAGATAGGTCTTGATTATAAGAGGATCAAGGGTTATGGGGAAAAGGCAGAAGAATGGGTTTGAGAAACATATTAGTCATGATCAAATCATGGACTTGATGGGCAAAATGGCCCAATTCTGCTCCTATATTTTTTTTCAACTTAAATGCTGTCTTTATTAAAACAGAATTTAAAAGGTTAGCGTTGATACAAAAATACAAGGCTGGTCACAAATCCAAATGCAAGCATATTTTCTGCTTAAACTGGAAATACCTCTCAAATTATGCTCATGCAAAAATGCACCTTTACAGCACGAGTACCAATTCTGCATCAGTACCAATTCTACAAGCAAGACACGTTCCTTTGCATTAAAAAAAGGCATAATCCCACAGAAAGGTACAACAATGCAATTTTCTGAAGTATCGGAACCCAATGTTTTAAATATGTTCAATATTTGAAGACAAAGCCGCGTTGCTCGTTAGATGCACCCATCCAGGAAAGGTAGGTAGAGTGCCAGTGATGTGGGCGCGTTAGTTTGAAGTTCCTGCATTAGCTCCTGCAGAATTTTTATTTGCTTTTTGTTTCTGCTGCATTATTTCAGCATCCCTCTGCTTTCTGGCTGCAGCAGATAAACCATCATCCTTTCTTTTCCGTTTACTTTGCTCACTTGATTTTTTTGCATTTTTCTGAGAGCAAGTTCTCGTTGATTACCACGGGTGACCCTGTCCTCTTTATTGTCCATCGTCCTCCCCCCCCCCCCCGCCGCCACAGCCGAGTCCGCTGCCGCCTGATAACCAATTCTGCTCCTATATCTTGGTATATGGTCTCCAACCTAACCTTGTAGCTAAAAGCTCCTTTATTTGGAACAATTCTTGTAACTCTTCTCTTCACCCTTTTGAGACGTTTTACTTTCTAAAGTATAGTGACCAATTCTATAGTTGTGGCCTAAAATCCCTGCTTTTGTATCCAATGCCTTTGTTTATGAAGCTCATAATTCATTATAGTTTTCTATCTATTCTTGCACTATGGTTATGGACAATCGCCCCTACCCCCCAACCCTAGTTCCCTTGTCAGTGCATACTCTTAAGAATTTTGAAAATAAGTCAAACTTACCGCTCCATATCCTACAATGTATCTCCTTGCACTTCTCAGTATTAAACTCTGTTTATAACTTATCTGCCCATTCTACCTAAGACTTGCTGCTATTTTTGTAACTCCCCTACTATTTGCAACTCTTCCAAGTTTGGTATCATAGGCAAATTTTTAAATTTCACTCTATTTTTGAATATCAAATAATTTATGTGTGTATGTGTGTGTGCATGTATGTGTGTCAAAAGGCTCTATTCTCAACTTCTAGTACCTTGTTTAAACTATTAATCGTAATTAATAATCAAGACATTCTATGTGCTAATAATATTTTTGATTAATTTAGTTATATTTAATGGTGAATAGATTTTACATTTTACAGTTCTTAATTTGAATGTCCTTGATTTGAGAAAAAAGAAATGCTCACCAACTAATCATATACAACTTTTCACTGATTTCAATTTACATGATGTTGGTTGACTGTGAACCACAAACTCCCTTACTCCAATCTGCTAATTTACTCACTTGCTATTCTCACTGGGCTCTCACCTTCTGGCCTGCTCTTTTACCCAGCCACTGGTTTCACTGTACTTCTGCTCCCTGACTTTCTCTTGAATTATTTGGCTATAAATTTGTCAGCTATCTTAACTAGGGCATTTGTTTAACCAGGATGGTTAGGTTTGTTGAGCCCTGGGCCCTGGAGGGGGTCTACTAAGTTAATACGGGTATATATACAATGCTCCCGTTCCTCCGTTTGGGAGCTTTGAGCCGAGCATAGCTGTTCTGTATGCTGTGGTTTTTTTTTTGTTTTTATTTTGCTTTTCTTTCTTTTTTGATCTATTAATTTACCTATTTATTGGAGTTGCTTTGCACAGTATTAGGGTTTGCTTTAAATTATAGGGTAGGTTAGTAGTTAGTAGACAGTAGTTGTATTGTAATTTATGTTTTTTTGTTATGCTAATATTTGGTATTGATTGTATTTTTCAATAATTTTATATATTTGTAAAGTTAAAAAAATTTGCTAATAAACATATTTACAAAACAAAAGGATAATCCAAAGAGATTCTACAAAGGATAACTAGAGAGAAGGTAGGGCCTCTTAAAGATCAAGGAGGTCATCTTTGTGTTGAACCCCAGGCGATGGGAGAGGTAATAAATGAATAAGTTGCACCAGTTATCTACTGTGGAAAAAGAAATGGAGTCTAGAAAATGCAGAGAGATTCACTTTGATGTTTTAAAAACAGTTCACATTACAGAAGAGGACGTTTGGGAGGTCTTAGGGAACATAAAGGTGGATAAATCTCCGGGATCTGATCTAATGTATCCCAGGATGGGTGAGAAGTAAGGGAGGAAATTGCGAGACCCCTTGCAGAAATATTTGCATAATCTATAACTATGGATGAGATACCTGATGACCGAAGGGTGACTAATGTTGTGCCTTTGTTTAAGAAAGGTCATAAGAAGAAACCAGGGAACTACAGACCTGTGAGTCTGACTTTGGTTGTAGATAAATTGTTGGAGGTGTTTATAAAAGATAGGATTTATGGACATTTATAGAGGCAAAAATTGATTAGGGATAGTCAGCATGATTTTGTGTGAAGAAAATTGTGTCTCACAAACTTGATTAAATTTTTGAGGAAGTTATCAAAATGATTGATGATGGCAGAGCAGTGGACGATGTTCATTTGGATTTTAGTAAAGCCTTTGACACGGTTCTGCATGATAGACTAATTAATAAAATTAGGTCACATGGGATTCAGGGTGAGTTTGCCAGTTGGATACATAACTGGCTTAAGGCAGGAGACGGAGAGTGGTGGTGGATAGTTGCTTTTCGAACTCAAGGCCAGTCACCAGGGCTGTTCCACAGGGATTGGTTCTGGGTCCTCTTTTGTTTGTCATTTATAAAAATGATTTGGATGGGAATATAGAAAACATGGTTGGTAAGTTTGTAGACAACACCAAAATTGGTGCTATAGTAGACTGTGAAGAAGGTTTTCTAGGATTGCAAGGGGATCTTGATCAAAAAGGGCAATTGGCTGAAAAATGGCAGATAGAGTTCAATCTGGATGAATGTGAACTATTGCCTTTTGGTACAACAAACAAGGATAGGGCTTATACAATTAATGGTAAAGCCATGGTTCGTGTTGTAGAGCAGAGAGGCTTAGGGATACACTTACAAATTCTTTGAAGTTTGCAACTCATATAGACAGGGTGGTTAAAAATGTGTTTGGCACACTTGCCTTCATTGCTCAATCCTTTGAGTATAGGAGTTTGGAAATCATGTTGAGGTTGTACGGGCCTCTTCTGGAATACTGTGTCCAGTTCTGGTCACCCAGTCATAGGACTGATATAATCAAGCTGGAGAGGGTTCAGAAGAGATTTTCCAGGATGTTGCCAGGTATAGAAGGTTTGAGCTATAAAGGAAGGCTGGTTAGGCTGGGACTTCTTTCACTGTGGTGTAGGAGGTTGAAAGGCGCCCTGATAGAAGTTTACAAAATGATGAGAGGTATGGATAGAGTTAATGGTGAATTTCTTTTCCCTAGGTTGGGGGATTACAGGACTAGGGGGCATATTTTTAAGGTAAGTGGGGAGAGATTTAAATAAGACAATAGGGCGGTTCACTTGCAGAATTAACTTCCTGAGTAAGTGGTAGATGCGGGAACAATTACAATGTTTATAAGACATTTGAATAAGTTCATGGAGGGAATTGGGCCAGGAGCAGGCAGTTGGGACTAATTTAGTTTGGGATTATGTTTCGCATTGATTGATTGGACCAAAGGGTCTGTTTCCGTGCTGTATGACTTTATGACTGGAGCACTGCTAACGTTATCTCATTATTTTAAAAAAAAGGGTGGACGGGATAAACCAGGAAATTATTGGTCAGTCAGTCTAACCTTGCAGGTGGGGAAGTTATTCGAAAGAATTTTGAGGAACAGAATATATCTGTACTTGGAGAGACATGGATAGTAAGCATGAGTTTGTAAGGAGAAGGTCATGTTTGACAAATTTGATTTAATTTTTTTTAAGGAACTGAATGAATGAGGATAGTGTATTTGATGTAGTCAATATTGAATTTATTTAGGCTTTTTATAAGTTTTCCCTATGACAGACTGGTCAAGGAATTATGAACTCATGGATCCAAGACAAAGTGGTATGTTGGATACAAAATTGGCTGAGAGGCAGAAAGTAGAGGGTGATACAGAGGGATGGTTCTATGAATGGAAGTCTGCTTCTCATAGGATTTTGCAAGATTAAGTATTGGGACCTTTGTTGTTTGTGTTACATGTTAATTATTTGGTCTTAAATGTAGGGGTGTATGATTAAAAAGTTTGTAAATGACACAAACTTGTCCGGGTGGTAAAGAATGAGGATGACAGCTGTAAAGTGTAGGAGAATACCAGTGAACTGGTCAGCTGAGAAGAGCAATAGCAAATGGAATTCAACCAGAAAAGTGAGGTAATGCACTTGGGGAGAGTTAACAATATGAATGTAGGACCCTGGAAAGCCCTGAAGATTAGGAGAGAACTTGGTGAGCATATCCACAGATTCTTGAAGGTAGCAGGGCAGGTAGAGAAGTTGGTTAGAGACATGTGGGATGCTTGCCGTTATTAGTTGAGACACAGAATCCCTGAGGATCAAGGAGGTTATGCTGAAAGTGTGTAAAATGCAGGTTTGACCACAAATGGAATGCTCCCATGTAGTTTTGGTCACCATATTATAGGAATAAAGAGTTCTGATGAACAGTCGCCAGTCTTGAAATGTTGACTCTGCTTTCTTCCCACAGATGCTGCCAGACCTGCTGAATTTTGCCAGTAATTTCCATTTTTATTTTAGATTTCCAGTCTCCACAATTCTTTGATTTATTTAAGATCTTGATAGTCTTGAAAGGGTTAAAATGGAGAGGATGTTTCCTCTTCTGGGAAACTCGGACATTTGAGGTCATTGCTTACAAATCAGAGACTGTTCATATCTCTGGGGGTCATGCTTCTTTCTGAAAAGGAGATGGAAGAAGAGTCCTTGAATATTTTTATAGTAGATAGATTCGTGTTAAGCATGGTGAAAGATTAACAGGAATGTGAATTTGAGATAATGATCTTATTGAATGGTGGAGCAGACTCAAGGGCCTGAATAGCCTATTCTTGCTCCTAATTTAAATGTAAAACAGGGCTGATACTGCAGTGCTACTGAGAGAGTGCTGCATTCAATGACGTGCAATCTTCAAGGATTAAATCAGTACCTTGATTGTCCTTTTTTTAATATATAGGGTGGCATGGTGCTCAGTGGTTAGCACTGCTGCCTCAAAGCGCCAGGGACCCAGGTTTGAATCCACCCTTTGGTGACTGTCTGTCCTGTCTGTGTGGAGTTTGCACATTCTCCCTGTGTCTGCATGTGTTTGCTCCGGGTGCTCCGGTTTCCTCCCACAGTCCAAAGATGGCGATGCTAAATTGCCCATAGTGTCCATGGTTGTGCAGACTCGGTGGATTAGCTGTGGAAAATGCAGGGTTACAGGGATAGGTGGTGGGATGCTCTTCGGAGGGTTGGTGTAGACTCAATGGGCCATATAGCCTGTTTCCACAATGCAGGGATTCTCTGAACCTCAAGCCTGCTCTGCCAGTCAATATGATCATGGCTGATCCTCTATCTCAATATCATATTCCCCTTTAAAATTGGAAAAAATCTCTCTTCTGAATATTTTCAGCATTTGGCACCCACATCTTCTGTGGTACAGAATTCCACATGTTCTCTATCCTTTGAGTGAAAAGTATTTTTCCTTTTCTCAGTCCTAAATCTTGTATCCTTGTATTCTGAGACTGTGTTCTTTGGTTCTGGACTTCCCAGTTGGGGGAAATTCCTCCCTGCATCTAACCTCTCCAGTTCTGTCAGTATTTTAAATGCTTCAATCATTTCTTTCTATACAATAGTGATTATACAGGCCCAGTCATCCATTCCCTCCTCATTGGATAGTCCTGTATCCCCAGTTTCAGCTTAGTGTACCTTCGCTGCACTCTCCATATGGCAAGTCTACGTAGAGCAATCAAAACTGCATGTAATATTCCAGGTGTGATCTCCATGTGTGAAAACTGCAGTAAGGCCTTGTTTAACTGAACTTAAATCTTCTTTTAATGAAAGCCAATGCTGTCTGTTCTGCTATAACCTGTGTTTCTTTAATGCAAATTAATTATAACACGATTGAAGAATTTAGACCATTATTTGTAGAACACAAACTTTCCTTACCTGTATTGGCTATAATGCAATTCCAGTCTCATTGGTTTAAATGGTGCTGCTATTACATCATTTTCTTATAACACGGGATTGTGCAGGAATAGAACTATTGCATTACAACAGAACAGACTGTATATCATTTGCTTTCCTACATTTATGTGATGTTAGCAATGCTGGCTGAATTAGGATTTATTATCCATCCCTACTTGCCCTTTGAAGAGGATAGTGAGCTGCCTTCTTGAACTGCTGCAGTCCAGTTGGTGTAGCTACGCCCATAATGCCATTAGGAAGGGAGTTCCTGACCAAGCAAAACTGAAGGAATGACACTATATTTCCAAGTCTGGATGTTGAGTGGTTTTGAGGAGAACTTGCAGATGTTGATGTGTATCCCATTAAGGGCAGCATGGTAGCTCAGTGGTTAGCAGTGCTGCTTCTCAGCGCCAGAGACCTTGGTTCGATTCCCACCTTGGGTGACTGTCTGTGTGGAGTTTGCACATTCTCCCCGTATCTGCATGGATTTCCTCCCACAATCCAAAGATGTGCAGGCCAGGTGAATTAGCCATGCTAAATTGCCCATAGTGTTAGGTGCATTAGTCAGGGGTAAAATGTCGGGGAATGGGTCTGGGTGGACTTGTTGGGCAGAAGGGCTTGTTTTCATTCTGTAGGGAATCTAATCTAATCTCATGTATCTGCTGCCCTTGTACTTCAAGTGGACATGGGTTTGAAAGAAAGGTTGGTGAATTTCTGTAGTACATCTTATAGTTTGGACACACTGATGCTACTGAACATTGGTGGTAGAGGGTCTGAATGTTTGTAGATGTGGTGCCAATCAAGCAGGCTGCTTGGTCCTGGATGGTATCAAGCTTCTTGAATGTTGCACTGCTCCAAAGATTCTCTGGCCATCCAAAATGTGGTAATGGAAAAGCACAGCCGGTGAGGCAGCATCCGAGGAACAGGAGAGTTGACATTTTGAGCAAAAACTTTTCCTCCGGAGTGTGGAGGTAGCCCAAGGGGGCTGAGAATAAATGGGAGGGAGAGGGGGAGGGCTGTAGGGAAGGTAGCTGGGAATGTGATAAATAGATGGAAGTGGGAAGTGATGGTGATAGGTCAGAGTGGCGAATGAAGCGGACAAGTAGGACAGTTCAAAAGGGTCGTGCCGAGTTGGAGGGTTGAATCTATATTAAGCATGGGGGAGGGGAGAGGAGGAAACTGGTGAAACCAACATTGATCCCATGTGGTTGGAGAGTCCCAAGGTGGGATCAATGTTGATTTCACCAGTTTCCTCATCTCTCCTCCCCATCTTATCCCAGATCCAACCCTCCAACTCAGCACCCCCCTCTTGAGCTGTCCATCTTCTTTCCCATCTATCCGTTCCCCCCTCTGCTTTGACCTATCACCATCACCCCCCCCCACCTTCAACTACCTATTGCATTCCCAGCTACCTTCCTCCCAGCCCCAACCCCCTCTTATTTATCTCTCAGCCCCCTTGTGTCTCACCCACATTCCTGATGAACAGCTTATGCTCAAAATGTCAACTTGCCTGCTCCCCGGATGCTGCTTGACTGGCTATACTTTTCCAGCACCACACTTTTCGACACTGATCTCCAACATCTGCAGTCCTCACTTTCTCCATCAGGCTATCTAGGCCATTATAATGAAGTAACACAGACTGGAGTTGTATGTAAGTGTTATGCAGATTAGCAATGCTCCAATGGAACTGACTAGAAAATTGAATTTTATGATGGGCAATTCTTGCATGTCTAGAATCCTCCAAAAGAGTACATTAATGTCAGACCCTACCCCATGACCCAATCAGTTTCCTTTCCTTGGCCACACCACCCCCCCCACCAGCTAGAGCCCCTTCGCTGGACCCAACATCACCCTACCTTGCCAGAATTACTCCCTCCACCTCTACCCTCCTCTCAGGATGTACCAGCACTCCCTCCTGAATCCTGATCTGCCATTATCCCTCATGACCAAACTTGAAAATCACCCTAGCTGAACCAACAGTCCATCTTGCCCACCTGACCCACTCCACATGCAACCATCCCTTGAGTTTGACAATTTGGATCTGAACACCTTTCCCTTCCACATGCTGGACCTAACACTACCCCTCTGTCTTCAACCCTGCCTTGCCGGACCGACCCTAAGCATTCGTTCACTCATCTAGCACCTGGCATAGTACTGCCCTTACCCAGTTGGTACCATACTTACTGGCACAACACTTTCTTTACCTCTCTTGCACCCTAACCCCACACTGAGGTTAAGCATGACTTTTCACAGGAACTGCCAAAATAGCTGGCAGTGCTGCCAGAATTTAAATCACAAAAATTGTCGTCGATGTGAATACTGAGTCACAAATAAGTAGAATGGATGGCTTTGAGGTATGTAGAGAAGAGGTGTTGGAAATCCTGGAAAAGGTGAAAATAGATAAGTCCCCTGGGCCTGATGGCATTTATCCTAGGATTCTCTGGGAAGCAAGGGAGGAGATTGCAGAGCCATTGGCCTTGATTTTTATGTCCTCTTTGTCTACAGGAGTAGTGCCAGAAGACTGGAGGATAGCAAATGTGGTTCCCTTGTTCAAAAAGGGGAGTAGGGATAACCCTAGTAACTATAGGCCGGTGAGTCTCACTTCTGTTGTGGGCAAAGTCTTAGAGAGAATTGTAAGGGATAGGATTTATGCACATCTGGATAGGAATAATGTGATCAAGGATAGTCAGCATGGTTTTGTGAAGGGCAGGTCGTGCCTCACAAACTTTATTGAATTCTTTGAAAAGGTGATGAAGGAGGTTGATGAGGGGAAAGCGGTAGATGTGGTATATATGGATTTTAGTAAGGCGTTTGATAAGGTTCCCCATGGTAGGCTACTGCAGAAAATACGGAGATATGGCATTGAGGGTGAGTTGGAGGTTTGGATTAGGAATTGGCTGGATGGAAGAAGACAGAGGGTAGTAGTTGATGGCAAAGTTTCTTCATGGAGTGCCGTCACTAGCGGTGTTCCGCAAGGATCTGTTTTGGGACCATTGCTGTTTGTCATTTTTATAAATGACCTGGAAGAGGGGTTAGAAGGTTGGGTGAGCAAGTTTGCGGATGATACGAAAGTCGGAGGAGTTGTTGACAGTGAGGAAGGATGTGGCAGGTTACAGCAGGATATAGAGAAGCTGCAGAGCTGGGCAGAAAGGTGGCAAATGGAATTCAATGTAGCTAAGTGTGAGGTGATTCACTTTGGGAAGAATAACAAAAAGATGGGGTACTGGGCTAATGGTCGGATACTTGGTAGTGTGGATGAGCAGAGGGATCTTGGTGTCCATGTACACAGATCTCTGAAAGTTGCCACCCAGGTAAATAGTGCGGTGAGGAAGGCATATGGCGTACTGGCTTTTATTGGTAGAGGAATTGAGTTCCGGAGTCCTGAGGTCATGATGCAGTTGTATAAGACTCTGGTGCGGCCGCATCTGGAATATTGTGTGCAGTTTTGGTCGCCATACTATAGGAAGGATGTGGAGGCACTGGAACGGGTGCAGAGGAGGTTTACCAGGATGTTGCCTGGTATGGAAGGAAGATCGTATGAGGAAAGACTGAGACACTTGGGGCTGTTTTCATTAGAGAAAAGAAGGTTTAGGGGTGACTTGATTGAGGTGTACAAGATGATTAGGGGGTTAGATAGGGTTGACAGTGTGAACCTTTACCCGCGTATGGAGTCGGGTATTACAAGGGGGCATAGCTTTAAATTTAGGGGGGGTAGATATAGGACTGAAGTTAGGGGTAGGTTCTTCACTCAGCGAGTCGTAAGTTCATGGAATGCCCTGCCAGTAGCAGTGGTGGACTCTCCCTCTTTATGGGCATTTAAGCGGGCATTGGATAGGTATATGGAGGATAGTGGGTTAGTATAGGTTAGGTGGGCTTGGATCGGCGCAACATCGAGGGCCAAAGGGCCTGTACTGCGCTGTATTCTTCTATGTTCTATGTTCTAAAACATGGCACATTGCAGTTAAAAAAAAAGCATGGTTTCCATGTGGGTTCTCATTACTGTTGGATTTGTGGATTCCTGGATAGGTTTGTAGCAGGAAGCCTTTGAACAAGAATCTCCATTGCAGAAAACATCTAAAGACAAATGGATAAATTCAAATCCAAACAGGGTGGGAACTTTTGGGCCGATTTTCGCATTCGAAGTTGAAATGTTGCATTCTCTGAGCAACATTTACGAGTGTCAACTTGGATCATAGGCTCAACTCAATGGAGTCGGAATTGAAATTTCAATGTTCTGATTTAGGCAACTGTGCAATACACTCCTGATGAAGAGCTTATACTAAAATGTCGACTCTCCTGCTCCTCAGATGCTGCCTGACTGGCTGTGCTTTTCCAGTGCCACATTTTTTGACTCTGCAACTTCAGACTCGACTGTCAATACCCTACTAATTAAAGTTGTGAAAAGCAAACTGACAATTAATTGCAGCTCTGAGGAAGAGTCACTGGGCCCGAAACTCTGATTTCTCTCTACAAATACTGCCAGACCTGCTGAGTTTTTCAAGCAATTTCTGTTTTAGTAACAATTAATTGAATCTATGTAGCTAATTATATTTAAGTGAAACACTGGCATAGACTGTGACATTACACCTGACCTTGGGGTGTAGATTGGTGCTCAGTGTAGATTGGTGAAACATTCCCTGTGATCCGAACAGCAAATGCTGTAAATACTTCACAGGTCAAGCAACATTTCGCTGGCAGCGATTCCTTGTTCTAAAGGGATGCTGCAGATCTCAACCCAACCACAGGAGGGCGCAGGCGGTTGCGTCGGGGGTTGGGGGTGGGGGTGGGGGTGGTGGTGGAAGAATAGCCACGTGAGAACATTAAATCGAGATCAAGTGAGGGCATATTTATAGAAAGAAACGTTCTCCAAGTTATTGACTTAAAAAATAACCTAATATTTCTCATTTTAAAAATTTTAAATATTGTATTTTTCTGTGTTTTAACATGGCATCAGAGAGT
Source organism: Chiloscyllium plagiosum (assembly GCF_037043375.1). NCBI lineage: Eukaryota > Metazoa > Chordata > Chondrichthyes > Orectolobiformes > Hemiscylliidae > Chiloscyllium > Chiloscyllium plagiosum. Next base: position 40,339,760 of record NW_028270158.1, on the reverse strand, counting down.
GGTAACATTAAACAACACTTCTCACTGTATTTTTAATAAGATACGTGACAATAAATACATCAATATCGATCATACCAAGAAAGATTGATTGAAGGAAAGAGATTGAGACGAGATGGAATTTGAGGGGTGTATGACCTGGAGGGAGAGAGTATGTATGGTAATGGAGGGAGAGGCAGAGTAGAGGGCCAAAAGACTCAGGGTGTGTAAGGGGATGGATGAAAAGGAAAGCTCTAAAGAGCAATGATGTTCAGGGGAGGTAGTTTGAGGGGTGAATATCTGAAGAGTCTGAGAGGGTTGTGGGGAAGTGTTTGGATTGAAGTGCAATCTTGTTTAAATGGGCTCAGTAGTCTGCTGTGGATATGTTACCTGTGATGGAGGACACTGTAGGAAGACAGCTGAAGTTGACTTAATTAAAGACCCCATTGTTAAACACAGTGCTGTGTTGCGCACACAAAACAAACAGACAGGAGGAAACTGACTCTGGAAAGGCTAAGGGAACCTGAAGGAGAAGGATTGAGGGAAGCTAGGATTGATCTCCAAAAAAGGCAGGAAGGGTTGAGATAAGAAGGTTGATTATGGGGGAAGTTATATTGAGAGAAATATGATTAGGATGGCAGGCACAATCCAGACTGACTTCACCTATTATGTTTGGAGACTGGGGAAATATTGGTGAATGGTAGGGCCAAGGGAAAAGCTACTCAGACAGACATATACATTTGAGACACATCACACACAGACCAACACTGACTTCACCCATTTGGTGAATCTGGGACTGTTGTCTTTAGAAGAGGGAGATTGAGATGTGTTGTGATCAAGTTTAAAAATCATGAGGGATCTAAATAGTGCAGATAAAAATCAGAAAGTGCAGTAGAAACTTATCAGGTTTGGCAATATCTGAAGAGAGAAACAGACATTTCCAGTCCAATTTGACTTCTTCAGATAGAGAAAAATGGAAGGCTTAAGCATCAAAGATTTAAGATGAATGGCAAAAGAGCCAAAGGTAACAGGAGGAAAATATTTCCTACACATCATATGGTAACAATATGAAGTGGACTGCCTGACAATGCAGTAGAGTAGATTCAGTTTGAGAGTTTTTAAAAGAGAATGTGATAATTGTAATATCTCTCCCTCCAAGTCATACACCCCTCAAATTCCATCTCTTCTCAATCTCTTCCCCCTCAGTTGATCTCTCCTGGTATGATCGATATTCAAAAATGCTGATTTATTAATCTATTGATTTATTTATTGTCATGTGTATCTTATTAAAATTACAGAGAGAAGTGTTGTTGGGAAAGAGTGGGGAATGGGACCTCCTGAGCCACTGTTGCAGAGAACCACTATAGATATGAAGGGCTGAATTGCCTTGTTCTGTTCTGTAACCATTCTGAGAGCCTATAATTCTACAATATATTGAGATTTTAAAAATTAATGCCCAGTTAGTTGGCTGTGTAACGCAGCCACAATATCTAAACTGGTACATGTACTCTGCTGAATAGAGATTGTGTGCCACTCCTGTTTCCTAAAAGCTTTTTGACAAGAATATGATTTGAATTACTTTCAATTTTTAAGAGTTATATTCAGTCTTCAATTAATTCATTTTATCTTGCAATGTGAAATGGATAGGCATCCTTTGACAATGAGAAGAACATTTTCTACTCAATTTGATCGATCAGGTTAATTGAAGTAAACTCGTCTGTAATTCTGCATAGATCTCTTATTACCATATTTCACCAGGAAATGCAAGGCATTAATATTAATGGACTTTGACACAATCAATTGTGTAGTTTTGAGTCTTTAGAAAATTGCAGGTATGCCAAGTATACTGTTGCCAAGGATAGCCAACTCCCATTCCTAGACGTGATGGTACAGAGAACACCGAACGGAGAATTCACTACAAGGGTATACAGGAAAGCCACACACACAGACCAAGTCCTCAACTATGAAAGTAACCACCCCAACACACACAAACGAAGCTGCATCAGGACACTATTCAAAAGGGCCACAACACACTGCAGTACACCAGAACTGCAAAAAGAAGAAGAGGAACACCTATACAAGGTATTCGCCAAAAATGGATACCCGCGCAACTTCATCAACAGATGCCTAAGAGAAAGACCACGGAACGAGGACATACCACAACCAAAAGGACTAGCCACACTACCATACATCAGGAGCATCTCGGAACTGACAGCCGACTACTGCAACCCCTAGGACTCATAACGGCACACAAACCAACAGCCACGCTCAGACAACAACTCACCAGAACAAAGGACCCGATACCCAACATGAGCAAAACTAATGTAGTGTACAAAATACCATGCAAGGACTGCACAAAACACTATATAGGACAAACAGGAAGACAGCTAACAATCCGCATACATGAACATCAACTAGCCACGAAACGCCTCAACCAGCTATCCTTAGTAGCCACACACGCAGACAACAAGCAACATGAATTCGACTGGGACAACACTACTATCATAGGGCAAGCCAGACAGAGAACAGCCAGGGAATTCCTAGAGGCATGGCATTCATCCACAAACTCCATCAACAAACAACTACTACAGCGGACAGCTGAAACTGACAACCGGAAGCGGCAGGGACAGACCACTATAAACACCGGAGGAAACATCAAAGAAGCGCTTCGCAGGAGGCTCCCAAGCACTGATGATGTCGCCTAGCCAGGGGACGAAACGTTTGCAACAAAAACTTCCAGCTCGGCGAACAGAACAACAGCAACGAGCACCCGAGCTACAAATCTTCGCACATACTGTTTCTAATTACAACAGAGTAAGATCAATGAATTAATGCAGACAAAAATACTTCTGTAATATTTGCTATGCAGTCATTTCTGCTGTAATCAAGAGCACCCAGGGATGCTGTGGCCAAGTTTATTCAGTTAGAATGCACCAAAAATTAATTCTGAATCTTTTTGGTGTATATAGTTTCTTGGGTAATTATTTTCACCCAGAGTGTTGAGAGAGCTCTGTTTGGAAATACAAATATTGTCTTAAGAGGTGAATTTGTGTTTTGGCATGTGGTTCTATTCTGACATCATACCAGGGTTAAAGATTGGAGATATGGGAAAATATGTTGACTCCCTTTCTCCAATCTGTGATTCCTGTAAGTGTTGCTTCTCAGATTGAGAGTGTTAGATTTTTAAAAAATTAAGCGTCTATTGATAACCATGAAATCATTGTCGGTTATCAAAAAAACCCATCTGGTTCAATTCCAGAAAGGACACTACAGTCCTTACCTGGTCTGGCTCACACATGACTCCAAATCCACAATAAGGTGGTTAACTCTTAACTGTCCACTGAAATGGCCTAGCAAGCCACTTGGTTATAACAATCACTAGAAAGTCTCAAAAGATAAAACCAGACAGATCATCTGGCATTGATCTAGATACTGGAAAGGACAAAAGTAAAAGAGCCCTGTCCATCCTATGAAATCCCCCCTTACTAACAACTGGGGACGAGTACCAAAATTGGGAGAGCTAGCTCACAAGCTTGACAAGCAACAGCCTGACATAGTACTGAGGTGGCATGGTGGCTCAGTGGTTAGCACTGCTGCCTCCCAGCACCAGGGTCCCAGGTTTGATTCCAGCCCCTGCCGACTGTCTGTGTGATGTTTGCACATTCTCCCCGTGTCTGCGTGGGTTTACTCTGTGTACTCTGGTTTCCTCCCACAGTCCAAAGATGTGCAGGTCAGGTGAATTGGCCATGCTAAATTGCCCATAGCATTAGGTGCATTAGTCAGAGGAAAATGGGTCTGGGTGGGTTGCTCTTCGGAATGTCTGTGTGGACTGATTGGGCCGAAGGGTCTGTTTCCACACTGTAGGGAATCTAATCTAATTCTTATGGAATCGTGCCTAATGTCCCAGAAGTCACCATCCCTGCTTATGTCCTGTCCCACTGGCAGGACAAGACCAGCAGGGGTGGTGGTGCAGTAATATACAGTCGGGAGGAACTCTGGACAGCATAAAGTCTTATTGAACCAGATTAAGCATGGGCAAAGAAACCTCCTGCTGATTATCATGAACCATCCTCCCTCAGCTGATGAATCAGGGCTCTTCTATGTTGAACAACACTTGGAGGAGGCATTGAGGATAGCATGGATGCAGATAGTATTGCTAAGCGAGACCACGGCCCTGAATTTGCATTGAAAATATCTTCTATTGTTGTGTGACATTATCAGTGTGCTAAATGAGACATTTCAAACAGATCTAGCATCTCAAAACTGGGCATCCATGAAGCACCGTGGGCCATCAGCATCAGCAACACAGCTTGCGATCCTGTGGCCCAGCATACCATACCCCCAAATCATGAGATCAGCCATCGTCTAATGGACAGTGCAGAAGAGTGTGTCAGGAACAGCATCAGGCATACCTAAAATGAGATGTTAACGTGAATAAGATGCAAAACAGCATAAAATGCAAGTGATAGATAGGGCTAAGTGATTTCACAACCAGTAGATAAGATCTAAATTCTGCAGTCCTGTCACAACCAGTCATGAATATTGGTGCACAATTGAACAACTTACTGAGGAAGCAGCTCCACAAATATCCCCATCCTCAATGTTGGATGAGCTCAACACATCAGTGCAAAAGATAAGGCTGAAGCATTCACAACAATCTTCAGGTAAAAGTGCCAAGTGATAATCCATCTTGGCATCCTCTAAAGATTTTCAGAAACACAAATGCTAGCTTTCAGTCAATTCGATTCACTCCACATAATATCAAGATACAATAAGAGTCATTGAACACTGCAAAGGCTATGTACCCTGGCAACATTCTTGCTATAACACTGAAGACCAATGCTCCAGAACTTGCTGCACCCCTAGTTAAGTTGCTCCAGTACAGCTACAATGCTGGCATCTACCTGACCATGTAGAAAATTGCCCAGGTATGTCCTACACATAAAAGGGGGACAAATGCAACCTGGCCAACTACCACCTATCAGTTAATTAAGTGATGAAACATATCATCAACAGTACCTGCTCAGCAATAATCTGCTCAGTTTGGGTTCTGCCAAACAGCTACTAACCTCATTTCAAGCTTGGTTCAAACATGGACAAAAGAACTACATTCCTGAGGTTGGGTAAGAATGACTGCCCTTGACACCAAGGTGGCATTTGACTGAGTATGGAATCAAGGAGCCCTAACAAATCTAGTATTGATGGTGGGGAAACTCTCCTCTGATTGGAATCATATCTGGCACATAGGAAGATGGTTGTTGTTGGTCTATCATCTCAGTTCCAGGACATGTTTGCAAGATTTCCTTAGGATAGTGTCCTCAAGGAAACCATCTACAGCTGTTCACCTGGTATGGAGGGGGGAGGGTAGGTCAGAGGACCTCCTCGTGCATCTGCTCCTGGGCCTGGCCAAACTGGTCATAAACAGGTCAGGCAGCGGGCCATGGTGGGGGTCATTAGGGCTGATTGCCTGCCCCTCTTCTGCAGGTATTTTAGAGCCCGGACGTCCCTGGAGAAGGAGCACGGGGTGTCTACCAACACCCTCGTGATTTTCAGGGAGAGGTGGGCATCGCAGGGAATGGAGTGTTTTATTTCCCCCTCCAACTGTATTTTAATTTAATTCCTGCCTTACTTTCACTTGTTGATCATGCAGCATTGCCCTCTCTCGAGAAGGGCACTGCTTGTCACTGGCCACGCGGGTGTTTCTTCCTGGTGGTGGAATATAAATAAAGATTTACACACTTCTGGTTTTTCAATGTGTCTGATACCTGCACACACACGACATGGGTGCTGGGGAAAAATAAGAACTCCTGCTGTTAGGTGGTGGTGTGGGGGAAAATTTTTAAAAAGTAAAAGAAGAAAAAATTAAACAGGAGTTCACACGGAAAAAATAAACAGGAGTGTCAGACATATTAAAAAAAGTGTCAGAAGTTCTGTTGGTCTGAGAACTGCCTCTGAAGGAGCTGGATCAGTGGTGAAGGACTCTCCATTTTGGAGGGGGACTGACCTACGAACTGCCTGGACCACACAGTCAGTGTATTCATTACTGCTATTGAGCTTCGTACTAAGGAGGAGAGGTTTCTTTTTTGTCTCTCCCTCTTCTTTAAGGTAAACTTTGTTTTGGATTTTTTTTGTTTTTCTTTATTGTTTATTGTGATTTTGTTTCTAAGAACAGGAACGTTTATTTTGTCTGTTCTGTGTACTGCTTTTCCTGTTGGTTATAGGGGGACTTGGGATGTTTGTTTTCGAGACCCCATTTCTTTGTAGTTTTTTTGACTATCGACTGTTAGTGTGTCATGTGTATTGTCAATTTATATAATGTTGAATTAAAAATAAAAAAAAGAAATGTTCCTGCCCTTCACCTTTTTGTTCACAAAGGCATTGCCCAATGGGGCGCTGCCTGTTACTGATTTCTTGCCCACAGGTGTGTTTTTCTGGTGTAGAGTATTAATAAAGTTATTTAGTCAGCTGGTATTTTTGTGTCTCTCACCTCTACGCATACATAGGTGCTGGGGAAAATAAGCACTACTGCTATATGGCAGTAATATTGGGGTATTTTCAAGAAAAAAACAAGAGTATCAGACTGTTCATTTTGAGAGCTGGCTCTGAGGGAGTTGGATCAATGTCAAGGACTCTCAGCATGTAAATAAAGGGTGAGTTGGTGATGGGATACCTGATACTCCTACCTCTGTGGAGTTATTTCTGGAATAACTTTTAATCAGTTCAGAAATAAATTTCTTGCAGTAGTTTTTTTTCATTAAAATATAAAAGAGCTATGAATGAAATTTAAGTGGGGGAAGTTATGCTGTCACTCCAATCTGAAATGGAATTTGGCCTTCCTTGAAGATTTATTGTCCAATTTAACACGTGTTTTATCAATGAGTGTGAACTGGCATGGAGCATTAATGTATTAATGTATATGATGTAAAGCACTGGTAATACTCTATAACTACTGACTGAAGTAATGACAGAGGCATTTCCAAGCTGGATGAAAAGAGATCACTTTCTCAGTGTGAGGAGCTTACTTGACACTGGAACTAAATTGAGGAGCTGGTAATGAATGTTATAGTGGGGGAATTTGATTTAAGAAAAAACAGTTTTGTAATCATATGTTCTACCCAAATACCCCAGCTCAATATAATGGAATTTTGAAATATTCTGGTACTTAAATTAACTTTTCCAGAACTAGATTTTCGATGGGTTAACGAATAAGCTGTGTGGACTTGGCTTGCTGTTGACTTTTCCTGTCCTATGCCGGGTGAGCAAAATTTATATTCTGATTGTTATTTTTCAGTATATTGCTGAGGATAAGTAACCCAGCATTTATAGCTATCAGTTGTGTGTAAAAGGTTTAAACGGGGGTGTTAAAAATGGCAGAACATTAAATCAACCATTTTAAAATTGTTAAGGAACTGAGAAAAAATACAGTAAGTTAAACTAAATTGAAAATTACTAAAGATTAATCTCAAGGAACAATATAAGGTGAATGCATTGGAAGAAATATTAAATTAAATAAAAAAACTTTTTCTTTAGATGTGTATTCATAGTGAAAAAGTGTCAGTGTAGTCATAACTGTTTATTTCCAACTAACTTATTTGGAATTTCCATTTTAATACCCACTTCAATATAGATTAGTTTTCTCTGTACACCCTATTGTGAAAATTATGTTTACCAACAGTTTAACTTATTATAATTCACAAGTATAAGGAAGTATGGTGTGGTGAAATCTACTGTAAGAATATTTTCTGATTTTAAGCAGTCATTCCACCTATACTTTGTTCTTTAGTCAAGTGAGATGAGAAAAAGCAAAAATGAGGGAAAAATCTCTTATATTATAGTCATATGCTAATCAAATAAGCTTGGAGAAGATAAAATTTCTTTTGATTGGGGAAAGTAAGATTTAACTAAAATACTGTCTGGAATTTGAGTAGTTCTCTTTCACTCATATTTAACAGATTACGAGGCGAGGTGAGCTTTTCTGTATGTTTCGTCTAATATGCAGAAGGGTTCCCTGCCATGTTGTAACAACCTTTACAATTGATTATGAGTTTTTGGAAATTGTCTGTCCTTTTTTCAATGCTAGAGAGAGAAATTGGTACAAGAAGGTGGGGTGTTGTTGATGGAAAATACCATCTGTTATGATGTTCAGGCACAAAGATTCAGTTTCTATCATTGAATACTGCATGTCATTCAATTCCTCATGCATATTATAAAATGCCTCATGCATATTATAAAATGGCAGAGCAAGAATTCCTGAGCAAGATGGATTGTTTCTGTTTTAGATTTCATGGAGGAAGTGGACTTTTCAGAGACTATGAAAAGAGGTAGCATATTAGATACAAGGAATGATGTGATTCTCATTTGCATAATCAGTGGCTTTAGAAATCATGGACTGGATATAATGATTTATTCAGTTAGTGTCGGAGCTTTTTTAAAAGTGATGAACACTCTTGCTCACACCTACAACAAAGCCCACTGGATCAAATGCTAATTAGGCACTTAAGTAGCGACTGACAAGCTTCTTGTAATATCAGGTCCCTTGTTTGTTAAGTACCACACTGCCTGAAGTTGCTGGCTGATTTTCTCGATGCAAGTCAGTTGCCACTGAAACCACCTGTACGTAAACTGAAAACGAGGAAATCACGGCCACAGATAGCTGGTTGACCTATTCTTAAATGTCAGACCCTTCATCAGATTTCTAACTTTCATGTTAGCTTTCTTTATTTTATAAGTGTAATTAATGTGATGACAAAAATAAGATGTGGCTGTCTGGATGCTTTCCTTTTTCAAGTTTCAAGCTCTGTTGGTCCTCTTAAGGACCAAATATTCTTATCTAAGAAGGAAGACTATTATTGCCAAAGAAGAAGTGCAACAAAGGTTCACCAGACTTCTTCCTGGGATGCAGGACTGTCCTCTGAAGAGAGTTTGGGGAAATTGGGTCTCTATCCTCTAGAGTTTGAAAGAATGAGAGATGAACTAATTGAAAGCTACAAAATACTTAAAGGAATAGGATAAATGCAGATAAGATGTTTCACCTGGCTCAGGAGTCCAGCTCCAGAAGACACAATTTCAAATATGGGGGAAGTCACTGAGGATAACCTATTTTTAGCCTGAGGGTTGTGAATCTTTGGAATACCCTACAGAGCTGTGGAAGAATGTATTTAACGCAGAGATTGATAGTTTTATAAATGCCAATGAAGTGAAGGGATACTGGCATAATATGGAAAAATAATTGACATGGATGATCAGCTATAATCTTATCGAATGGCAGAGAAGTCGCAATGGGCTGAATGGCCCACTGCTGTTCTTATGTTCTTTTGTGTAAAGTTATTTTGTCTTTAATAAGTAAGTGGAAAAGCTTTTCTTATTTAATTTTGATGATTGAACCACAGCCCGAAAGGAATATTTTCTCAAGATCCCACAAGAATCTGGGCATACAAATGTGCAGGTGAATCAAAATTGACCCCTGCTCTGAACATATAAAATAGGAGCAGAAATAGGCCATTTGGCCTGCAGACCTTGAGCTGACTTCATAATTCAATAAAATCATGGCTAATCTCTTTGTGTTTCTAATTCCATGTTCCCACCTACCCCGAGAACTCTCAATTCCTCTGCCTAATAAGAATCTATTCAATTAGAATTGTTTTTAAGAATTAAAATCCCTACAGTGTGGAAACAGGCTCTTCAGCCTAACAAGTCCGTACCGACCCTCCGAAAAGTATCCCATCCAAATCCATTCCCCATTACTTTATGTTTACCCCTGACTAATTCACCTAACCTACACATCCCTGAACACTATGGACAATTTAGAATGGCCAGTTCACCTAACCTGCACATCTTTGGATTGTGGAACAAAACTGGAGCACCCAGAGGAAACAAGACATGGGGAGAATGTCTGTGTGGAGTTTGCACAATCACCAGAGGCTGGAATTGAACCCGGGTCCTTGGTATTGTAAGGCAGCAGTACTAACCACTGAGCAACTGTGCTATTCCATTGTGTCTTAAAACTATTTAATGACCCCCACCTCTTTCACCACTTACTGCAGCAGAGAACTTCAAAGCTGCATAACTCTCAGAAAAAGAATACTCCTCAACTGTGCCCTGAAAGTTTGACCCATTTTATATCAGTACCCTCTAATTCTGGACTCACCCACCAGAGCAAACAGTCTTTCGTTCCACCTCATCAAGACCCTTCAATCAAGCCATCTCTGTTCTTCTAAACCCCAGTGGAAACAAGACCAACCTGTCCTCATAAGTTAACCCTTACATTCCAGATATCAGTCTTGTAAATCGCCTCTGAACTGCTTTCAATGCATTTATATCCCCCCTGAAATAAGGGGATCAAAACTGCACACAGTATTCAAGATGTGGTCTCACCAGTTGGGTTCCATCCAATTATCTAAAGTTTTTCCAAATGCATAGCTGTTATTTCATTAATGATGGACAAATGTCAAGCTGGGTGGCATATGGTTTCCTGTTTTCTGCCTCCTTCGCTTCTTGAATTTTACATTTGCTACCTTCCTGTTTAATGGAAACTTTCCTGAATCTAGAGAATTTTGGAAAATTAACACCAATGTATCTTGCAGTTCATTAGCAACCTTTTTTTAAGACCCAAGAATGAAGTCAATGGATCGGGAGACTTGTCAGCTGATAGCTCCATCCGTTTGCTTAGTACTTCCCTTATGATTGTAATTCTATTAATTTTCTCTCTCCCTTCTATCATTGGTTTACAATTATTAATGGATTTTTTAAATCCTCGTTGCAACTAGGCATGCCTTATCTCTGAGGTCATTAATTAATCCTGCCATATTACACAATACAATGTTCAATTCCAAAAGGTGCTGTTCCAAGAAACTACTTGGAAAGCATTCTCTGCCAGTTTGATTTTTCTAGTTTATATATAGATTAAGGTTACCTATGATTATTGCCATTCATTTATGATAAGCAATTTTTCTTTTTGTGTACTTTGTACCTCATTATGGTTAGTTAGGGAGTTTATGGACCACTCCCATTTGTAACTTTCCCCTCCTATTCTTCATCTTTGCTCAAACCGATTCAATGTCCTGATCTTTTGAATTAAGATTATCTTTAACTACTGCACAAATGCCATGCTTGATTAACAGTACTACTCCTCCATCTCGACCTCGCTTCCTATTTTCGTGATAGTTAGGAAAGATATTATTAAGCTGGAGAGAGTTCAGAAGGGATTTACTAGGATGTTGCCAGATATGGAAGGTTTGAGTTATAAAGGAAGGTTGGATAGGCTAGGACATTTTTCACTTAGGAGGTTGAGAAGCGACCTGATAGAAGTGTATAAAATAATGAGGGGTATAGATAGAGTTAATGGTATTTGTCTTTTCCCTAGGATGGGGGATTTCAAAACTAGGGGGCACATTTTTAAGGTGAGAGAGCAGGGATTTAAAAAAGACAAAAGAGGCAAATTGTTAACCCAGACGGTGGTTTGCGTGTGGAATGAGCTTCCTGAGGAAGCTATGGATGTTAGTACAATTCCAACATTTAAAAGACATTTGGATACATACATGAACAGGAAAGGTTTGGAGAGATACGGGCCAGGAACAGGCAAGTTGGGACTAATTCAGTTTGGGATTATGTTTGGCATGGACTAGTTGAACTGAAGGGTCTGTTTCCGTGCTGTAAGACTCTATAAGGATATGTGATAAATATATCTCAACATTTAGGATACAGTCGTTGTCGTCCTGAAGCCATGTCTTTGCAATGGCTATCGGGTTTTCTTGCTTACTTCAATGTGCACTATCAATTCACTTACTTTGTGGTGAACACTGGAAGCATTCAGATTCTTGATTTTTAGTATTGACTTTTTCATATCTTTGTAGCATCTTGTCTTGATTGCTGGTGTATTTCTTGGTTTTTCTCTTGACCTCTTCCTGACATTCACTTTCCCATTTTATTATTTACTCACTTAGGTTGTACATTTACTCTTTGATACCTTACATCTTTCTACATTTGGTTCCTTGCCCCCACTATTTAGCTTTAAACCCTCTCTGTTTATGTAATTTGCAAGTGCATTGGCAAGTACATACAAGCATGGTTCAGGTGTAAACACTTTTCCAGTCCCACTTTCTCCAGCACTGGGGCCAGTGGCCCATGAACAGACATCCACTTCTCTCTCACCAGCATTTACGCAACATATTCATCTCTCTAATTTTATGTGCACCATGACAAATTGCATGCAGATCAAGTAATAATCCTGAGATTACTAGCTTGAGAGTCTGCTTTATAATTTAGTGCCTATTTCCTGTAACTCTCTATGCAGACCCTCTTTCCTGTTTCTACCTATTAGAAAATACATGGAACATGACTAATAGGTTCCCGCCCCTCCACTTCAAGTTCTTTTCCATCCCTGAACAGATATCCCTAACCCTGGCATTGGGCAGGCAATACAGTCAACTGGTCTCTCAATCTTTGCTGCAGAGAACTGTGTCAATCCCTCTCACTATATAGTTACCTACTGCTACAGTTATGACCAACAACAATAACAAAAATCAGACATTGCTGGAAAAGCTCAGCAGGTCTGGCAGCATCTGTGAGAGAAATTAGAGTTAATGTTTCGTGCCCGATGATCCTTCCTCAGAACTACAATTATGACATTCTTTTTTGCCCCCCACTACTTACGTGGCTTCCTGCAGCAAGCTTCCATGCTCTGTTTGTTCATCTATCCTGCAGTCCCCCTCTCACCCAAACAGACTTCATGCCTATTGGACAATTGCAAAGGCTGACTTTCTTGCACTACTGCCATCTGAGACTCCTTACAGCCTCATTCACAGTCACACCCTCCTGTTATTGATTACTAACCAAATCTGAAGATCCTGTTCAAAGATTGTGACTGGTTTCTGCTACAAAGAATCCAGGTAACTTCCTCTCCTCCCTGATAAATTGCAGTGGTTATAGTTCAGAGGTCATAAACTCTCAGTTGAAACTGCTTGAATTTGAAATACTTACTGAGGACGTGTTTGCCTGGATCACAATGGTATCCAGGAGCTCCCATATGCTGCAATTTTGATGCTTCATCTGAACTGCCGTGTTTAATGATTCTTAATTATTTAAATGTAGTGTTCACTTACTTCTATTGCATTTTCTATATTTTATTTTAATGTTACCACCAATTTGTTTACTATATTAAAATGTTAAAAGCAGAAAACGTCTTAACCACTTAGTACATGCTTACTGAATAGCTAGCTTCTTTCTTTGTAGCACAGCAAGAACCAATTTCAGCTAGTTCTAATGAATGGTTTTCGGCTTTTGGAGAGATGATTTCCTGCACAATGAAGGAGATGATAAAAACAATGCCAATGAGTTTATCTTATTCTAATACACAGTGCTAGTAATTTGTATGCTAATGTGATTTGCTTAGTTTTTCATAGTACTATTGTTTTGATTGTGGCTGTGCCTCATGATCCATTTTCTCCTAGTTGACAGAATAGCATTGATAGATAGACAAGTGACCAAACGCAGGAGACATTGATGATGTTTCTCAATTTATGACTAACCTTGGTTCACCGACATCAGTGGCAACTACTATTTATGCAAAGCTGTGATTAGTCACATATGTCACTCACACAAGTGTCACTAGCTCCCCTTGGCCTGTTCCCTTTTTGCCATTATTAATAGCAATTTCCTCATGGTATCCATATTGTATGTGAACTTACTAGAGACATTGCAATTAGCTCATTTCTTTCTGCAACCATTCTCAATAGTTTGAAGCTGGCTGCAAGTACATCTGGAGGTAAGTTCCAAACTCTCTGGAGTAGTACTGAGTGCCTCCTGATGAATTTGTTTAACGCCCGTGTCAGTAAGGTCAACTGCAGTTATTAATGGTGTTGTCACTGTTTCGAGAGCTGTCCAAATGTCAACTAACTCAAATGCTATTCCTTCTTCGCCAATATACTGATTAAAAAAACAGGATAAATAATTAATATCATTGACTGCTTCTCTTACAGGGTATGCAACTTTGTATGTACCTTCCTGTAAATGTATGGCTTCAAAGTCAAAAGCTTTTCGGGGCTTAGCATATAACCCAGACCTTCAGAGCAATTTTGGGGGAAAGCTGCATTATGTGAAAATATCAAAGGCTGTTGCATTTCACCTTAAAAGAGTCATTTAAAGGGTAGGATGTCTTCCTACTGTCTTGAATAACATTCCTCCCTCAACCAACACCATATTAACAGATGTTTGTCTTATTGAATTCCAGGGGATATTCAAATCTGCATGGCTTGATGTTGCAGCAAGCTGTGGTTGCCTTTACTAACCTATTAGGTACCTTGGTTGGGCACTATTTTTATTAAAATAAATGAGGTTAATATGATTAAATGTTAATATGAATAAAAATAGAAAATGCTGGAGATACCCAGCAGGTCTGGCAGCATTGCAGAGAAATAGTGTTAACATTTAAAGTTTATGACATTTTATTTGAACTTTTGTCATAAATGTTATGCATGTATTTTGTGCAGGAAAACTAGACCTTAATTTTCTTGATTTCTTTCTACTGGTCTTCAGCGCTTGTTCAAATTCTTTTTTTATAGATGGCTTTTTGGACATTGTCTTGACGCATGCTGGATCTCAGCAAGCAGCATCAACATGGACCTCCTGAAAGGGTAGAGTACAACCAATACATTGTTTAATAAACCTATATTGTGCCAGATATCTATGGTGAAAATGTGGAGGATTGCCGTTTTTTGTTCTGCAGAAGAGGCAAACTTTTGTTTCATTTGCTAGTGTCTCCTTCTCTGTTATCTAGCTCTCTTCGAGACACTGCATGTGAAATTGTATCAATATTAATATGTGGAATTGATGGCTTTCCTCTGTACTTCACATCCCAAGAGTCATTCTTGATTTGTGATTTTCATCTGTGCTCATGCTTTTTATTATGCGAAACCTGGGAATCTGTGGCCAATTTTAATGCTGTGCTACTCAGCACAGATTGAGGATCATACCAGGAACATTTTTGATTTATATAACTTAGTACAGAGTATAAAGGATCAAGAATAAAAACAAGGAAATGATGCTACACCTCTACAGATGTTTAGTCAGATCACATTTGGAGTATTGTGTTCAGTTCTGGGCATCATATTTAAGGAAAGATGTTAAAGTCTTGGAGAGAGTGGAAAGGAGATTTAGATTAGATTAGATTACAGTGTGGAAACAGGCCCTTCGGCCCAACAAGTCCACACTGACCCGCCGAAGCGAAACCCACCCATACCCCTACATTTACCCCTTACCTAACACTACAGGCAATTTAGTATGGCCAATTCACCTGACCCTGCACATCTTTGGATGGTGGGAGGAAACCGGAGCACCCGGAGGAAACCCACGCAGTCACGGGGAGAACGTGCAAACTCCACACAGTCAGTCGCCTGAGGCGGGAATTAAACCCGGGTCTCTGACGCTGTGAGGCATCAGTGCTAACCGCTGTGCCACCGTGCCGCCCTCTAGAATTACTAGAATGAAACCAAGAAATCACCTTAGAAATAAGGAAAGATTAGAGAAATTGAGCTTTTTCTCTGAGAAGCAGAGAAGATTAAGAAGTGACTATTGTTGTGTTCAAAATTATGAACAATTTTTACAGAGTAAAGAAGGATATTCTGTTGCTACAGGTTATATGTCAGTAACTAGGGGTCACAATTTCAAGATTGTCAGCAAAAGAGTTAGGAACGAAATGGGGAGTAACTTTACTACTTAGAGTTGTTAGGAATTGGAATGCGCTGTGTAGGGGAGTGAGGGATGTGAATTCCATTGGAGCTTTCAAAAGAGAGCTGGATATATATTTGAAACTAGTGAATTTGGAGGGCTACAGAGATAGGGCTAAAGAAATGCGCTAGCTGGGTAGCTCTTTTGGGAGCTGGTACAGACACAAAGGTTGAATGGCCCCTTCTGTACTGAAAATTCAATAATTTCATGTTTCTAGTATTAGGCTCATCCCTGAGCCTTAAAATAATTTTATGTGGGTAGGATCTGTGAAGGCAATGCTGTGATCCTAATGGTGAAATTGTGCTATTGAAAGCAAAGTTAGGAGAATGCCATTGTGTAAGAAATGTTTCATGTTTTAATTAACTATGGCTTGTACACATGCTGCAATTTTTAAATCATTGCAATGTCAAAATTCTAAATTTCTCCACTTTCCAGCATTGTAAGACTACTTCCATCAAGAGGATTCAAGTGATTCATAAGAAATCCCACATGAGCAAAACAATTTGTGATGGGCCACAAATGTGGTCTGCTAGTATTGCTCAAGTTCCAAGAAGTTGTCTTAAAAATGAAACAAGCCAACAGTACATCAGTTACAAATATCTACCCTCCTTAAAAGTAGGAACATGTACATGAATTCACCTCATTGTCAACAACAATGTTTTATTTCTGTATAGAGATGTTAATATTGCAACAAGGGAAAATTAGAATATCCCCAAGATATTCTAGAAAAATAAATACTGTTGTATGCATACGATACATCTGCCACCATCAACTGAGGCTCTAATGACGTGTTTGTGGTACTAGGGTTGCTAAGTCTGGTTTCACCTGAGTGGTTGCATTATGAAATATTCTGTCTCCAACCATCCCACTCCCATATTTCATTATCCAATCAGACTAGACTTGTCCTGAGGGACAGGTTAGCTCACATTACTGGACAGCTGGTCTGCAATGCAGAGAAATGCCAGCAGTGTGGATTCAGTTCCTGCTCCAGATGAGGTCATCATAAAGGCCCATTTTCTCAACCTCATCCCTTCCTTGAGACATGGTCATGCTCAGGTTAAATGCACCATCTTGCTGTGATGAGAGAGAAGCCATGGTCCTCCAGGACTGTTGCCCCTTTCACGATAAGCTAAATGCTTTGAGGTAGAATCTATGCTTACAGTATTAACAGAGTTTGAATGCAAACAACCAGGTACAATAAAGCCACCAACCTACTGGCTGAGTCTCCTTTTAATAGATATTCTTAATCCTTTGAATAGAATTGGCTTTTGTTGTCATATATACTCTAATTAGTATAGTGAAAAGTGTAAACGTCACCTAGGTATACCTTCTTTAGTTACAAGATCTTAGACAATAGAGAAATAAAATGTCCGGCATTGCAGAAATAAAAGTTCAGAACAGTAGACCATACTGGCACCTAGCTTTGAAACTTCATTGGCTGCTGGCTCCAGACTATGCCAGGCTATGCTTGGAGGACCATGGGACTGGGAGATTGCTTCAGACCACCATTCCAGGTCGATGATGCCACGTTGGGCTGAGGCCGCCATGCTGGGAGGATGCTACAACAGGTGGGGAGGCAGGTACGTCATGCCAAGCCGTGCCAGGAGGCTGCTGTCCAGGCATGTTATGACACATCTCTGGAGCAGGTGGGACTTAAACCCGGGCCACCTGGCTCAGAGGTAGGGGCATTACCCTGCACCACAAGAATCCTTTACATACGTTTACTGTAATTACCTAATTAGTCCATAAAAGCTATTTGCCTTCTGACTTAACTCTTAGGTAGTTATCATCCTATGAAGAGAATTACATACTAACTTAAGACAAGCAAAGTCCTAGCAGTTATACTCATGTACCATATAGACAATGTACCAGACATTACCTTTACCATCTCTGGGTTTTGTCAGTCCCACGAATAGGACAGATGGACCAAAGATGGCAGTACAGTGGTACACAGTTGGGAAGAAGTTGCCCTGGGAGTCCTTAACATGGACTCTGGACCCCATGAAGTTTTCTGGCATCATATTAAACAGGGGCAAAGAAAACCTTGCTAATTACTACCTATCACGCCACTTCAGCTGATGAATCTACTTCTTCATGTTGAACACCTATTGGAGGAAGCGATTTCCTGTGGAAATGACATCACCAATCCAAAGAAACCCAAACATATAAATAGAAAGCAGGAATTTTCGCCTGAGGCCCACTGAAGATGTTACCTAGTAGAGTATCGAAACGTCTGGAAATGAACCTTCCAGCTCAGCGAGCAAACCTACACCCAAAACCTCAAGCTGAGCTACAAATCTTCTCAAAACTCACTGCTCCCAATGTTGTAAACGCAATCTGACCAGACATATAGCTTATACAGCTTCAACAGTACATTTCTGCTCTTATATTCTAGTCTTCTTGAAATGAATGCTAACAAAGTACATAACCTCACACTTTCCCACATTGTATTCCATCTGCAACTTCTTTGTCCATTTTCCTACTGCAAGCAGGCATCGGAGCCGTCCTGCTTTTGCCACGGGACTATGCCTACATCAGGAAACTATAAGAATTCATTTTGGGTTTTAAACAGCAGTCGCAGCTTTAAACCCACAGAACTCAGCAGCTGCCGGTCCGCCCACGTGACCGGGAGATAGGAGACAGAGGACAGATCAAATCCACACTAGACCAACACTACCCATGACTCATAGACCAAAACTCCGGAATTAATTAATATGGAAACCCATCTCCTAATCACATCAAGAGACTGACTGAAACACACCCAAACCCATCGATACAGAACCACCCTGACACAAAGGACAGGCATCCACCAGACAGGAACGGACAGACCAATACACACCAAGATCCCAAGGGAACAAAGGGGGGTGCTAGCCCCTGTCCTCACAGAGAGAGACAAGCAGATAATACCCGGACCCGTTTTATATAAACCAATTAGCACCCTATTGTGCGTGCCCTGCAACTCTCCTGGGACGGCAGGAAACATACTATTTGCACCTACTCCAGTGATGATGGGGAACGATCATCCCATTTATCCTCAAATTCCACACATCCTGACAACTAAAAGTAAAAAATATATAGCAGCGCGCGGGAACAGGAGAGCAGCCGAGTTTTGGACTTCGGTTGGTCTCCACCGGCGTTACTGTAGCAATAAACGTTACCGATTGTTGAACCGCACTCTGGGCTCGGACTGATATCATTTCATCCATGCTAACACTACTCTAGTGATTTAAATCAGGTGGATCCTGTTAATTACGAGATCCTTGATTTGGGTTGTTAACCTGGACCAATCAGGAAAGCCCTGGCTGACTAATATAAGCAGGAGATAAAAATAAGCACTACCGCTGTTCGGTGGTAGTGTCAGAGTAAAAATAGGCATTACCAGGAGATTTTAAAAAAACAGGAGATTTGGAGTCTCCTCAGTTTAGAGCAAAAAAAAAGCAGGTGATAGAAATAAGCACGACTGTTGTTAGGCGGTAGTGTGGGCAGGTGGGACTAGATTGGGTTGGGATATCTGGTTGGCATGGACAACTTGGACCAAAGGGTCTTTTTCTCTGCTGTACATCTCTATGACTCTATAACTATGATGGGATAAATAAATAAAGATTTCTGCACTCATTGTTCTTCACTGTGTCCCACACCTGCACACACATGACATGGGTGCTGGGGAATAAATAAGCATGAGCGTTGTGAGGTGGTAGTGTGGGGCAAATGGGAAAAAAATATAACTATGAGAAAAGTTTAAAAAATATATAAGCAGGGGATAAAAATAAGCACTACTGCTGTTATAAATATAAAAATCAACATCTTACGTCATTACAGACTGATGAGCATCCAACCACATATTCATGCCATCATGAAAACCATCTATTTCCATCTATATGTCAGACATTGCCCCTGTTTTGGTTCATCTACTGAAATCTTGTTTACCCTTCTGATAACTTTGAATATTCTAATTTAAACAGATGCCTGACTAGTCTACCCCATTCTGTAAGCTTGTGGTCATTCAAATCTTTCCTGCCCATGTCTTAAGTCACGCTAACTCTCAGCCACCTGTCACCCTGATTATGTTGATCCATAGCCTCACCTCTCCCTATTCTTATTTGTTAGGTGATAACGTGGGGGAGAGAAAAAAAGGAGAAAAAATATAAGCAAGGGATAAATAAATAAAGATTTCTGCACTCATTCTTCTCTGTATCCTACACCTGCACACACATGACATGGGTGCTGCGGAGTAAATAAACACTACCGCTGTTAGGCAGTAGTGTTGTGGAAATTAGAAAGGAAAAAGAAAACAAAATAACTAGCAAAAATATTTAAAGAAGAAACAAATATATAAGCAGGGGATAAATAAGTAAAGATTTTTGCACTTGTTGTTCTTCACTGTGTCTTACACCTGCACACACACGACATGGGTGCTGGGGAAAAATAAACAGTACCGCTGTTAAGCAATAGTGTGGGGGTTATATAAAAAAAGGATGTGCAGAATCTCCTCAATTTAAAAAAATTATAAGCAGGGGATTTAGAATCTCCTTCTCAGTTCAGGGGACTGACTCCAAGCTCTGGCCAGTCAGAGTACTGTGCACAACGAAATAAAGGGTGACCTGATGACAGGATACCAGCTTCTGTGCAGTTATTTCACTAGGCTGTCCACGTTCTTCTGCAGTCTCCTTGCTTCTTCAACTCTACCTGCCCCTTCACCTTAAAGTATTTTGCAAATTTAACAACAATACCCTTGGTTTCTTCGTCCAGAACATGAATAGTTGTGATCCCAATACTGACCCCTGCAGAACTCCACTCATCACCAACTGCCATCCTGAAAAAGTTATCCCCACTTTCTGCCTTCTGCCAGTCAGCCAATCCCCTATCTATGCCAGTACTTTCCCCAATGCCATGGGGTTTCAACTTATTTAGCAGTATCCCTCGCAGCACCTTGCTAAAAGCCTCCTGGAAATCCAAATAGATCACATTCACTAGCTCTCCATTGTCTAACTTGCATGTTACCTCCTCAAAGAACTCTAGCATATTTGTCAGGCATGACCTCCTCTTAACAAAGCTGTACTGACTATTTTCCCATGCACTTCCAAGTACTCCACAATCTCATCCTTAATAATGGCCTTTAAAAATCTTACCAATGACCAAGGTTGGGCTAACCAGCCTATAGTCTCCTGTCTTCTACCTCCCTCCCTTCTTAAACAGGGATGCTACATTTTCCACTTTCCAGTTATCTAGGACTCCCTTTGACTACAGTGATTCCTGAAAGATCACCATCAATGCCTGTACAATCTCCTCAGCAACCACTTTCAGAACTGCAGGATGTAGTCCATCTTATCCTTGTGATGTAACCACCTTAAGATCTTTCAGCTTCCCTAGCTCCTAATCCTTAATGATGGCCACTAAGCTCTGCCCCTGAAATTCTGGTATTCTGCTGTGTTTTCCACTAAGAAAACTGATGCAAAATATCTATTCAGTTCCTTCACCATTTTTTTGTCCCCCATTACTCCTCCTCCAGCCTCATTTTCCAAAAGTTCAATGTCCACTCTTGCTTCTGTCTTACCTCTTAGATATCTAAAAAAAAGTTGCAATCATCTCTATACTACTAGCTAGTTTACTGACATATTTAATCTTCTCTGCCTTTATTGCTTTTTTAGTTACCCTCTGCTGGTTTTTAAAGCCAGGGTGGCTTTTTAAAAAAAACCCACAATGTTAGAGAAAGACTTTCTAAAGAGTAATAATTTTTTTTGTTTCCACTGGAAGAGTTTATGAGTGAACAAAGTAAACAGCGTAGTGCATTAAGCTTTTCAAAAGAAGATTCTGGAATTTTTGGGGGTTTAGGAGAAACATCATTGATTGAAGAAAGTTTTTGGATTTCAATTGGGCAGTTCTCAGGGTTTTTAGCTGAAGCTTCATGTGTAAAGCAGTTGCTTCTGAGAAAGGGAGAAGAAAGTCTCTTGATTAAAAATTGGTTACCTTCATGTCAGAAGATCAGGAAAAGTTCCAGATCAGAAGTATTTGGTTAAAGCAAGGAGTGGTTATTTAGAATTAGAATAGATTTATTGTCATCTGTACTCAAGTATAGAAGTACAGGAGTACTGTGAAAAGTTTACAATGTCACCCAACATGGTGCCATCTTATGTATAAGGTACCTAGGTACAAATCTTAGATGCAAAATAGAGAGATAAAATAAGTTACAATACCTTACAGGTGTTCATATTATAACTTATAGAAATAAGAACTAAAGTTAAAAAGATAAACATTACAGTCTTTCTGTAAAGGATCTGCAGTATATTAACACGTGATCTGACTGGGCTCACAAGCCACTGACTGCCTACACCGATCTCCAGTCCAACAACTGTCCCCACTCCAGGCATACTGGTTATCCGACTCTGCTCAGGGTACACTGGCTGTCCTCACTCTGCTCAGGCCTCCAGACCCTGGCCATTCCTGCTCTGCTCGTGCCTGCTCCACTCCATGTCTCCAGCCTGCTTTACTCTGGCCCTCAGCCACTCCAATGATGTCACCGCTGCTCCAAAGTAAGTATTTTTTAAAAAAAAGACCAAAAATAAACTTTGAAGACAATGAAGAAGAACAGGAAAAGAAAAGAAAACAAGAAGGATGGAATTGGTGAGCCCCAGACTGAGGAGCCCTGACGCTGTCTACTCTGTCACTGCCATCTTGGAATATTTGAAGCTGAGAAGGGTTATACTCCGTTATTTCCTAAACAAAGGGAACCAGCAGATTCTCACGACTGGAGATTGAAGCCACAGCTAAGTCAAACTTAGATGAGATAGAGAAGAGATTTCTCTGTAGTGTTTGAACACTGTAATGTTATTGGGATTAACCGGATTTTGGTTAATTTGTATATTTTGGAATCTTTAAATATGCATTATATATAAACAGTTGGCTCATTCTATTTTACTTTTGTCTCTTTTGCATAATAAACCTATGTTTTATTGTTGAAACCAAATTTGCAACATTGCACGATTATGTTTGAATTTAAGAATGAAGAACTTAGTTAAAAATAACTGTGCTTAACTTAAATAAGGGAACGACAATGATATGAGGATAGAGTTAACTATAATGGACTGGACATATAGATTAGTAGGAAAAACAATAAGCAAGCAGTAGAAATCATTTAAGAAAGAAATTCATGACTCAGCAAAAATATACCCAGCAAGGAGGAAAGATTCTAAGAGAGGGATAAACCAACCATGGCTACTCAAAGAAGTTAAGGAAACTATTAAGTTGAAAAAGAAAGCATATTGGGAGGCAAAAATCAGTGATAGCCCTGAAGACTGGGAAAATTCAGAATCTAGGAAAGGAACACTTTAAAAAAAAGAAATAAACTATAAGGGCAAACAAACAAGGAAATAAAAATTGATAATAAGAGCTTCTTTAAAAAGAAAGAGAGGTCAAAGTGAACATAAACCCCTGAGAAAATGAATGTGGGGAGTTGATTATGTGGAATAAGGAAATGGAACAAGACGAATTAAACAGATATTTTCCAGCAGTCTTTACGGTGGAAGATATTATGAACGTCCCATTAAAGAATGAGGGACGAATTAAGTACCATCACCATCATTAGAGAAATAGTATTAAACATACTAATGGGGCTAAAGGCAGATAGATCCCCAGTTCCAATGATTTGCATCTGAGGATCCTAAAAGAGGCAGCTACAAATATTGTGGATGCATTGGTTAGAATTTTCCAAAATCCCTTGGATTCTGAAGTACCTGAGGATTAGAAAGTTGTAAAAATGTCACCCTTGTTCTAAATGGGATGGAGGCAAAAAAAAGGGTAACTAATGCCTGATGAGTAACATCTATTATTGGAAAAAGTTGGAATCAATTATTAAGAAGGTAACAGCAGAACATTTGGACAATCATAATCTTAGGAAGCAGAATCAGCATGGCTTCACGAAAGGAAAATTGTGTCTAACTAGAGTTTATTGTTCGGCGGGAAACGTTGAATGGGGGTAAAGGGTTCTTTAACAGATTGGCTTTCTGTGATTAGTGGAATTTCACTGTGATCAGTGGAATTTCACAGGGATTAGCGCAAAGCAAAACAGTTAGGAGAGGGAAGATGTATTAATTAATATTTGAAACTATTTTTGTGTGAGCAGTAGCAAACTTGCCTCATGAACTTTAGGAATTGTAAGTATTGACAACATTTGTGAATTACCCTTAGATTTGGGATAGAACATAGAAAATAGCAATAAGTAGTGGGAGGTCATCTGACACTTTAAGCTTGCTCTGCTATTCATAGAATCATAGAGATGTACAGCATAAAAACAGGCCCTTTGGTCCAACTCGTCCATGCCGACCAGATAGCCCAACCCATTCTAGTCCCACCTGCCAGCACCTGTCCCATATCCCTCCAAACCCTTCCTATTCATATACCCATCCAGATGCCTTTTACCACTTCTTCTAGCAGCCCATTTACTACCCTCTGTGTGAAAACGTTGCCCCTTAGGTCTCTTTATATCTTTCTCCTCTCACCCTAAACCTATGCCCTTGTTCTAGACTCCTCCATCCCAGGGAAAAGACCTTGCCTATTTACCCTATTCATGCCCCTCATGATTTTATAATACTCTATAAGATCACTCCTCAACCTCCGATGCTTCAGGGAAAACAGCCCTAGCCTATTCAACCTCTCCCTATAGCTCAAATCCTCCAACCCTGGCAACATCCTCACAAGTCTTTTCTGAACCCTTTCAGGTTTCACAACATCCCTCCAATAGGAAGAAGACCAGAATTGCATGCAATATTCCAAAAGTGGCCTAACCAATATCCTGTACAGCCGCAACATGACCTCCCAACTCCTGTACTCAATACTCTGACCAATAAAGGAAAGCATACCAAATGCCTTCTTCACTGTTCTATCTACCTGCAACTCTACTTTCAAGAACCTGCACTCCAAGGTCTCTTTGTTCAGCAACACATCCTAGGACCTTACCATTAAGTGTATAAGTCCTGCTAAGATTTGCTTTCCCAAAATGCAGCACCTTGCATTTATCTAAATTAAACTCTATCTGCCACTCCTCAGCCCACTGGCCCATCTGATCAATATCCCATCGTAATCCGAGGTAACCTTCTTCGCTGTCCACTGCACCTCCAATTTTGGTGTCATCTGCAAACTTACTAACTACACCTCTTAAGCTCACAATTATATAAATGACAAAAAGCAGTTGTTCCAGCACCGATTCGTGTGGCTCTCCACTGGTCACAGGCCTCCAATGTGAAAAATAACCTTCTACCACCACCCTCTGTCTTCTACTTTTGAGCCAGTTCTGCATCCAAATGGCTAGTTCTCCCTGTATTTCATGAGATCTGACCTTGCTAACCAGTCTCCCATGGGGTACCTTGTCGAACGCCTAACTGAAGTCCATATAGATCACACCTACTGCTCTGCCCTCATCAATTATCTTTATTACTTCTTCAAAAACTCAATCAAGTTTGTGAGACATGATTTCCCACGCACAAAGCCATGTTGACTATCCCTAATCAGTCCTTGCCTTTCCAAATACTTGTACATCCTATCCCTCAGGATTCCCGCCAACATCTTGCCCACTACAGACGTCAAGGCTCACTGGTCTGTAGTTCCCTGGCTTGTCCTTACCACCTTTCTTAAATAGTGGCACCACGTTGGCCAACCTCCAGTCTTCCGCACCTCACCTTTGACTATTGTTTGTATAAATATCTCAGCAAGAGGCTCAGCAATCACTTTCCTAGCTTTCCACAGAGTTCTAAGTTATACCTGATAAGGTTCTGGGGATTTATCCACTTTTATGCATTTCAAGACATTCAGCACTTCCTCCTCTGTAATATGGACATTTTTCAAGATGTCACCATCTATTTCCCTACATTCCATATCTTCCATGTCCTTTTCCACAGTAAACATTGATGCAAAATACTATTTAGTATCTCCCTCATCTCCTGCGGCTCCACACAAAGGTCGCCTTGCTGATCTTTGAGGGCCCTATTATCTCCCTAGTTACCCTTTTGTCCTTAATGTATTTGTAAAAGCCCTTTGGATTCTCCTTAACTTTATTTGCCAAAGCTATCTCATGACCCTTTTTGCCATACTAATTTCCCTCTTACGTATACTCCTACTGACTTTATACTCTAAGGATTTACTCAATCTGTCCTGCCTATACCTGTCATATGCTTTCTTATTTTTCTTAACCAAACCCTCAATTTCTTTAATCATCCAGCAAACATCACCCAGTCAGCTTTTGAAAGTTCTTTCTGGATCAGTGGTGCTGGAAGAGCACAGCAATTCAGGCAGCATCCAGGATGCTGCCTGAATTGCTGTGCTCTTCCAGCACCACTGCTCCAGAATCTGGTTTCCAGCATCTGCAGTTATTGTTTTTACCTTTTTGAAACTTCTTGCCTAATACCATCAAAATTAGCCTTCCTCCAATTTAGAACTTCAACTGGTCTATCTGGTCTATCCTTTTATATCTATCAGTATTTTAAAACTAATAGAAGTATGGTTGCTGGCTCCAAAGTGCTCCTCCACAGACACCTCAGTCATCTGCCCTGCTTTATTTCCCAAGAGTAGATCAAGTTTTGCACCTTCTCTCGTAGGTACATCCACATACTGAATCGGAAAATTTCCTTGTACATGCTTCACAAATTCTTTTAAGCCCTTAACACTATGGCAGTCCCAGTCTATATTTGGAAATTTAAAATCACCTACCAGAACCACCCTATTATTCTTACAGATAACTGAGATCTCCTATCATATTTGTTTCTCAATTTCCCTCTGACTATTATTCAAAATGCCTGTGGCAGATCATGCAACTTCTGTTCCTACTTTTTCTCCATATCTTTTGATTCCTTTTGCTAAATCTAGCTCCTTTTTGAAAACACTCAATGTTTTGGACTTAACTGCTTTCTGTGGAAGAGATTTGCTTGAGCTTACCACTTTCTGGATGAAGAAATTTCTCATCTCAGTTATTAATGGCCTATCTCCATATTCCTTAACTGTGACCCCCAGTTCTGGATTTCCTGGCCATCAAGAACATTATTCCTGTGTTTATCCTCTCAAGGCCTGTTTGAATGTTATAGGTTTTTGTGAGATCCTTCCTCGTTCTTTTGAACTTGAGTGAGTATAATCCTAACTGATCCAGTCTCTCTTCATGCATTCATCCTGCTATTCCAAGAATCATATAAATCCATAGAATCCCTACAGTGTGGAAACAGGCCATTTGGCCCAAGAAGTACACTCTAACCCTCCAAAGAGTAACCCACCCAGAACCATTCCACTACCCTATTACTCTACATTTCCCCTGACTAATGCACCAAATCTACACATCCCTGAACACTATGGATAATTTAGCAAGGCCAATTCACCTGACCTGCGCATCTTTGGATTGTGGGACAAAACCCATGCAGACACAGGGAGAATGTGCAAACTCCACACAGGGAATTGCTTGAGGCTGGAATTGAACCCAGGTCTCTGGTGCTATGAGGCAGCAGTGCTAACCATTGAGCTACCGTGCTGCTCATTTGGGTAAGTCAGTTGGGTAAACCTTTGTTGCACTCCCTCCATAGCCATAGTATCCTTCCTCAGAATAAGAGACCAAAGGTTAAGCACAATAGTCCAGGATTTGGATAGGCTTGCTGCCCACATAGTGAGTATATGGAATATTTTCTTCTTTGTGCTCATTGTGGTGGAGTTGACTGATAAGATGTTATCTTTATAAAGGAGAGGGGAAATAAAGAGATGAGAAAGGAAGAAAACAAAGATAATTTCAGTTATTACACAGAATACCTTCTGATACAGAGCAATCAGCATTTGGTCATGAAAAGTTCCAGATCTGTAACCAAGTTGCACAAGCAACAATGTTTTATTACGATGCTCTCACAAGGGGGCAGCAATGTGGCATTCATGAGAAATTCTAGTCAGGGCTTCAACTTCTGCTGAAGAAAAAAATTGAAGTTTGAGGATTTAATACAAAAAAAGTAATGCAAAAGATTTAAATTATAGCTTTTTTTAAATTTCTAAAACATTGTACATGATTTGTTTAATGATTCAACAAAAAAAGGTCTGTTGGTTTTGTGACGTGATGAGTGGCAATATCTCTAAACATGTGAAATAAGAAAGATAAATTTGAGTATTTTCCAAAAGATGGGAAGCTAGGAATTGTAGAGAAGCAAACAGATTTGAAAATCTGGGACACAAATAGTTTAAAACTAGGTAACAAGTACAAAAAGCGATTAAAAAGACTCTTGGAATGTGATTATATCTCAAAGGCTTGGTTACAAACGGGAGAAAAATGATACTGCACCAAATGGAATTTCAGTCAGACTTCATCTGGAGTAACTGCATTCAGTTCTCAGCATCAAACTTTATGAAGTGATATAATGGGCTTGAATTGTTGTGTAGAATGTTAAATAATGATAATAGATTGTATAAATCTGCGTTCACTTCAGTTGATTTTGAAGGTAGAGGGCTGATTGGATTGGGGTATCGCAAATGATAAATAAGATTCAGTAGAGAATTCGATACAATTCTGTCTGGTTGTCGGAATCTAGGACAACAAGTGATAATTTTAAAATTAGGATCAGACCATTCGGGAATAAAATAAGGAAGCTACTTTCATATTTACGGGTGTAAAAATATGGAACTCTGTCCCCAAAAGCCTCTGGATGATATAACGATTAGAAGTTTCTAAAATAACTCCGCAGAGGTTGGTATCCCGTCATAAAGTCACCCGTTATTTACATGTGAAAGTTTCTTGTCACTGATCCAGCTCTCTCAGAGCCAGTTCTCAGAGTGAACAGTATATCTGACATTCTTGTTTTAATCTGTCAGCTAGATTAACACACCCAATCAGGGAACTCATATTCTGATGTCCATCTGGCTGACCACATTTACAATCACTACATTCCTCCCCAGCTGAGGCAGAGGTCACAGGCTGTTTTTTTCAGATCCTCCTGGACCATTTTAGCATTGTGTCAGTATCCTCCAACATGCTGTTGGATACGGCAGTGTGGAATGCACAGTAGCTCACTCTTGCGCTTAGAGCATTTTGGAAGAAATTCATTGTCTTCTTCAGGCGGCAAAGGTGTTCAGATGGTGACATCAGCTATGTCCATCACAAATTCCGAGATCTGTTCAATGCTTAACAGAGAAGGAGAACCCACAGATTGCAGCAGCTTTCCTCCTTTTCTGAGGAACTGGGCACAGTTTGCTCTTTCTTCTTTTGAGAATTTGCTGTTTTCATATGGTTCATTGTCCTTGTTCAGGACCCTTGCACCTACCTGAACTTAATGCATCACTAGACCCGATGTCGTGTCTACCAAATCTTTTACCCATGTAGGGCCACTCCCATAGTTGCTGATGCTATTTCACCCGTCCCTTCCAGATCTGGGAAAATCAGATTTAACCTGGTGCAGAATCGTCTCCCCATTAACAACTCTGCTGGAGCTATCCCTGTAGTTGCATGAGGGGTAGTCCTAAATTATAGGAACCAGGATAGTTTGGTATCTAGTGAGGCAGTTTCTTTAAGCCTGCCTTCAAATTTGGAGGCTCTTTCTGTCAAACCATTGGATGATGGATGATATGGAACTGTCCTTATATGTTGAATGCTATTCGACCCGAAGGAATACTCAAATTCCCTGCTAGTAAATGCTGGCCCATTATCTGTGATCAAAAGATGCATGCAGCTTTTCAATTGTTGTCCCCGTATTT
This sequence comes from Chiloscyllium plagiosum, assembly GCF_037043375.1. Classification (NCBI taxonomy): domain Eukaryota; kingdom Metazoa; phylum Chordata; class Chondrichthyes; order Orectolobiformes; family Hemiscylliidae; genus Chiloscyllium; species Chiloscyllium plagiosum. Next base: position 40,310,363 of record NW_028270158.1, on the reverse strand, counting down.
GACAAATGAACTTGTTACGCATCCCATTGCTGAGTGGGCATCCACAATAACTAAGAACATTGAGCCCATGAAATGACCTGCATAATTGACATGTAACCAAGTGCAGGGTTTACCTAGTCATCCCCATGAATGTGGGAAAGTTGCTGGTGGTAATTTTGTTCTTGATGGCACTCTGGGCGCAGATCCACCAACATGGCTATGTCTGCATCCAATCTTGGTCACCAAACATAACATCTCACCAACATCTGTCATTTTGGAAACTCCTGGATGACCCTGGTGGTGTTCAGCCAGCATCTGGCAGTAATCTTTACTTGGGACAATCTCTCTTGTTCCCCAATTATCAATGGTGGAAGAGCCCAGCACATCATTGCAAAAGATAAGGCTGAAGCATTAATTGCAATTTTCAGCCTTTTTCAGTGGACCCCCCCAGCCTTACAAATAACAATCAGCTGATTCAATTCACTCCACATGATATCAAGAAATGGCTGGAACCATTGGATACTGCAAAAGCAATGGGCCCTGACAACATTCTGGCAATATTACTGAAGACTTGTGCTCCAAAACTGCCACTCTTCTATTTTGGGACAAATCCAATCCAACCAATTCCTGCCCCATCAGTCTATTCTTGATCATCAGTGAAGTAATGGAAAGTGTAATGATTGTGATGAGGTCAGCCAAGTAGACATCAGAGTCTGAGGGCCCTCATTGGGGCTGTTAATCTGGTCTAATCAGGGACCCCTGGCTGACAGATAAAGAGGAGTGTCTAAAAAAGTATGAACAGGGAATTCAGAATGAAAAAAAGGAATGTCAGACATTCTGACACTGAGAGCTGGACCAGTGTCAAGGACACATGGAAATAAAGGGAGACTTGGTGACAAGATACCGGCCTCTGTGGAGTTATTTTAGTGGTGATGAGAAGAAACTTGCTCACAACAGTGGTCTTTGAGTTGGTGTAAGTATTTCTGGCATCGTGCTGTTATTAGGGCAACTTGACTCGTTCGACCCTGAAGTTGAAGACTGGGCCCAGTATGTGGAAAGAATGTGTTTTTTTGCCCCAGGCAAATGACAGATGAAAAGCAGCGAGTAATCCTCCTGACAACTTGTGGATCCGCAGCTTTTACTGTTAATTGGAGCCTTACTTTCCCTAAGACATCAGATACTAAGACCTTTTAATAGTTGATGGATTTGGTAAAGGAATACATGACCACAAGCCTCTGCCAATTTTGAATCGCTATCAGTTTTATTTGGCAATTCGAGAACCAGGGAAACCTGTATCAGGATTTTTGACTTGGTTCGGATGACTGGCAGAGGCATGTTGCTTCAGCTTAACCCTTCATGAGATAGAGAGACTATTTGATATGAGAGGTTAATGATGTAATCATGCAAAAGAACCTACTAGCTGAAGACCCAACTAGATTCAAACAATTAATAAACTGACTTTATCATTGGAAATGTGGCAAGTGAAACATGAGTTGTCGGATTTTTTAATGGGAAGTGGACACCCTTGCCAGTCTGACTGAGCTTGTGGAACACTACTTGAGTGAAGGCAATTGTATGTCCACACTCAGGACATAACCTGATCAGAGGGACTCCAGGTCAGCTCACAACAAAATCCCAAAACAAAGTCAAGCCTTGCCTGCATGGTTAAAATTTGCTTCTGGATCCAGGCTGGCAAGCATTGTAGTTGCTACCTTAAGTCAGCAAATATATCCTACTAGACCTAAATTGAGTAAGAGCACTCATAGGCCAGTCTCCAAGTGCAGACTCTGGAAAGCCCACCTACATATGATTTGGAACAATAAATCGCTCAAATCAGAACCAAAATAAACATCTGGTTAAATGGTCAGCCAGTTCTAAGGGAGGTCCATCATGGCATGGCCGTTTCAATGATTGCAGAAACAGTCCTTAACAAAATTGCTTCTGGACTCCAACTCTATAAGGTCACAAGGGTGCAAGACCTTGGCTAGACTGAGAACCTATACTGGGGAACCTTTAAAAGGAGAAAGTGAGGTCTGCAGATGCTGGAGATCAGAGCTGGAAATGTGTTGCTGGAAAAGCGCAGCAGGTCAGGCAGCATCCAGGGAACAGGAGGATCGACGTTTCGGGCATAAGCCCTTCTTCAGGCCAGTTTCGGGCATAAGCCCTGAAGAAGGGCTTATGCCCGAAACGTCGATTCTCCTGTTCCCTGGATGCTGCCTGACCTGCTGCGCTTTTCCAGCAACACATTTCCAACCTTTAAAAGGAACAATTTTGGTCTGGTCTCCTTTGAGAAGAAGCTGGTTCAGTTACCACTGATTGTAGCAAAAAGGTCAGGCCCAAGCTTGATGGGGTGAAATTATTTAAGAAATTCACCTAGATTGGCTCATCATATTTTGATTAGAAAATTGCAGCCTGTAATGAAGTCCTAATTAAATATCCTGAAGCCGTTCAGAAAGGTCTAGGGATTATCAAAGGAGTCAAGGCCACCTTGCATGTTGAACAGGAAACAATTCCGCGATTCTGCAAGGCCCATGCAGTGCAATTTGCCTCACAGGCAAAAGTAGAGGCAAAAATCAGAAGACCGGAAAGCAAAGGAATCAGCAAGCTGGTATAATTTGCCAGAGTAGCATTGGTTGTACTGATTTTAAAAACTAATGGTCAGTTCGCCTTTGTGAGGATTTCAAACAAACAGTGAACCTTTTGCAGCTGGATAAATGCTTAATCCCTCACAGAGGATATATATGTAAATCTGGCAGGGGAGTGCTATCCTTCACAAAGCTGGACATGAGCCATGTATACTTGCAATTGTGGCTAAATGACAATTCCCAGAAGTATGCTACAATTAAGGGTTTGTACCAATATTCAAGACTGCCATTTGAGGTATCATCAGCCTGTGAAAATTTTCAGGGGACAATGAAGAACATTTTTCAAGGTCTACCCCAGGTCGCCATTTATCTAGATAATGTGCTAATAACAGTGAAGACCAATAAGGAGCACTTGGAGAACTTGGATGAAGTCCTTAGGTATTTCTCCCAGATGGGCATATGCCTAAGAAGGGAAAAATGTGTGTTTCCAAGTGACCTACTTGGGCTACAGAGTCAACAAAACTGGGTTACAGCCATTGGAAGATAAAGTGAGGGCAATCACAGGTGCCCTGGCTCCCACATCTCTACTTGGGCTGGTGAATTATAATGGAAGACTCATACATAACAGACATCATCTTGGCACCTTTGAATCAACTCCTAAACAAAAAGGTCAGTCTTGGAAATGGCCACATTACCATGTCCTAGCTGTCAGGGAATAAAGAAACAGCTATCATCCTCTAACATATTGACATACTATGATGCCAAGCAAGATCTGGTATTCACAAGCGATAGCTCCCCATATGGCATCAGGGTAGTATTATCTCATAGGTGCCCAATGGACAGGAATTCCCAGTAGTGTTTGAATCCAAGACCTTGGCTAATGCAAAGCATAAATATACCCAAATACAGAAGGAAAGTTTGGCAATCCTACTTGGAGTCAAGAAGTTCCACCAATACCTTTACAGCCTTAGATTTGTAATAATAACAAACCACAAACCCCTACTAGGCCCACTTAAAGAGGACAAGGCAGTGTTGCCCATATCTTCAGGCCGAATTCAGCACTGGGCTTTAATACTAAGTGCACAAAATTACAAATTGAAACAGCGTCCAGGAGACCAAGTAGCAAATGTGGATGCATTAAGCTGCTGCCTCCCATTGGCAGATACACCACTAACCGTGCTACCACTGGAAGAGGTTTTAAATTTTCTGAAGACACTTAGTCACAGCTGACAATATCGGACTTTGGACACAAAGATCCAGTTTGTGCAAAATGGAAACAGCTGGTCGTGATGGGGCTAGGAAAGGGCCTTCATAACCAGAATTGAAACCCCTTTGGACCCAGAGAGACCAGATCACAGTAGAAGATGACATATTACTATGGAGAGCACGAGTGATTGTTCTCAGCAAAGGCAGCTGCCAGATACTCCATCAGCCTTATCTAGGGGCTTCCAAAATGAAGATTTTGGTGAGAGATTATGTCTGGTGGCCAGGATTGGATGCAGCTCCCCCATATTTATGGGAATGGCTGGCTAAATCCTGGGCTCAGTTACACATCAACTATGCAGTCCTCTTCATGAGCTTGATGTTGTTAGTCATTATAGACAACCATTCAAAGTGGATGGACAAGGATTGAGTTCATTCATCAAACACGGGGATGATGATAGAAAAACTGCATGCATCTTTTGCAATACATGTACACCCAGATGTGTTGGTTACAGATAATGGGCCAATTGCCAGAAGAGAGTTTGACTGTTTCCTAAAGTTGAATATGTAAGGACAGCTCTATACTATCCATTGCCTAATGGTCTGACAAAGAGCAATCCAAACTTTGAAAGTAGGCTTAAAGAAACAGTCTCACTAGATGCCTAACTGTCCTGCTTTCTACATGATTATAGGACCACCTCTCTTGCAACTACAGGGATAGCTCCAGCAGAGTTTCTAATAGGGAGAAGACTCTGCACCAGATTAAATCTAATCTTCTTGGACCTGGGGAAGGAGACTGAAAGTGTTTCAAGAATGCCAGTGCTGGATGCCAAACTCCACCAAGCAAGAGAGGCAGTTTATTGCAGGGAACAAAGTTTGGTTAACACCAGGAGAATGGTCATATATGGATAAGAGGCATAGTTGATGCGAGTTCATGACCAGTGACGTATAAAATTTGTGTTGAAACGACGATCCTGAACAAGCACATGGATCATATGAAACCTGTGAACTCTGAAATGGGGTGAGATCAAATTAGGTCCATCTCCTCAGAACAGTCAAAAGCTTTTGGAACCCATGGGTTTTCTCTCTCTCTATCAAGTATTGAAGAGATCTCTGAATCCGAGATGGACACAGCAGATCTTGTTGCATCAATGCCTATGCGCCAGAAGAGAGTGAATTTCTCCTGAGATTCCCCAGGCATAAGAGGCAAGCTCCTGTGTACTGCTTGTATCCAATTTAGAGTCAGAGGAACCTGACTGGGTGCTAAAACACCTGAGGACGTGTGACAAGAAAACAGACTGGCATATGGCCAGGGGGCTCAGGGTGGGGGATATGTAATGATTGTAAGGAGGTCTGCCAGGTGGACCTCATAGAATGAGATCCCTGCTTGGGGCTGTCTGTTCTGATCAGGGAGCCCTGATTGACAGATAAAATCGGCTCTGAGCGTCAGAATGTCTGACTCTCCTCATTTTAAGGGAGCAGGACCAGTTGTGGTCTTCCTAAGTGTAAATAAAGGGTGACTTGGTGATGAGATATTGGTCTCTGTGGAGTTATTTCAGAATGTATCATCAACAGCGCTATCAAATAGCACCTGCTCACTAATAATGTGCTCAGTGACGCTCGGTTTGGGTTCCATGGACACTCTGCTCTTTACCTCGTTGCAGCCTTGGTTCAAACATGGACAACAGAGCTGAATTCTAGAGGTGAGGTGAAAGTAACAGCTCTTGACATCAAGGCTGTATTTGACAGAGTGTGGCATCAAGGAGCTCTAGCAAAACTGGAATCGATGGGTATCGGGAGCAAACTCACTGCTGGTTGGAGTCATACCTTGCACATTGGAAAGATGGTTGTGGTTGTTGGAGGTCAGTTATCTCAGCTCTATGACATCTGTGCAGGAGGTCCTCAGGGTAGTGTCCTAGACACAATCATCTTCAGCTGCTTCCCTTCATCATAAGGCCAGAACTGGGGATGATCAGTTATGATTGCACAATGTTCAGCATTATTCATGACTCCTCAGACACTGAAGCGGTCCATGTTCAAATGCAACAAGATCAGGAAAATATCCAGACATGTGCTGACAAGTGGCAAGTAACACACATGCCATACAAGTGACCATCTTCAATAGGAGACAATCTAACCACTGCTCCTTACGTTAAATGGTTCCATCATCACCGAATCCTCCATTATCAACATCCTGGAGGTTACCGTTGACTAGAAATTCCACTGGATTCACCATAAAACACGATGGCTGCAAGAGTAGGTCAGAGGCTAGGAATACTACTGCAAATAACTCATTTTCTGACTCCTCAAAATCTGCCCAACATCTATAATGCACAACTCAGGAGTACGATGGAATGCTCCCCACTTGCCTGGATGGGTGCAGCTCCAACACTCAAGAAGCTTGACACCATCCAGGACAAAGCAGCCCACTAGATTAGCTCCACATCCACTCCCTCCACCATCGGCGCTTAGTAATAGCAGTATGTACTACCTACAAGATGCACTGCAGAAATTCACTGAAGGTCCTCTGACAGCACCTTCTAAACTCATGACCACTTCCATCCAGGAGCGTAAAAGCAACATATACATGAGAACACCCCCTCCAAGTCACTAACTTGGAAATATATTGCTGTTCGTTTACTGATGCTGGGTCAAAACCCTGGAATTCCCTCTCTATAAAGGCATTGTGAGTCAACCCACAGCAGGTGTACTGCAGCAGTTCAACGATGCAGCTCACTACTGTCTCAAGGCCAACAAATATTGGCCAGCCAGTGATGCCAGCATCCCATGATTGGAAAAAAGACATTTACTCAGTGTTATCTGTCAATGTTTTCTAATTTTGGGAGGTGACTCTTTGGAGTTCTTGCTGTTTTTGAATTTTGTAGCACTTCCACCAATGGAAGATCAGCAGAACAACAGAGAAGTCCAACCCTGTGATTCTAAACAGGGTCCATTAGCTATACAGGAGCTTCTTGAAACAAAACATATTCAGACTTTGAATAATCCTTTGACAAAATTGTGCTTTAGAGGATATTAATAAAACTAAATTTTGCAAATGCCCTCACTAATCAGCTGGATGACATTTTGTAAAATATTTTAGAGATATTAGAAATTTTAATGTTTGCACTTAAAAGAAGTAATTATTTTATGTTTAGCAGTTTTCATGTTCCAGCTTGTTTAAAATAAATCAGCAGTATTGAAATCTGTCTGGGCTCAAATGACCTAAGAGTGGTATCTGAGTGCTTGAGTGAAAGGATGTGTTGTTCACTGACATGGTGATGCTGCTGATTTTGAGGACTTCATTTCATTAACATTGGGACAATGACTTGCAGCCCAAAAACAAGCATAAAGGGATGCTGCGGGGGTCCAGGTTGATCTTTAGCCTGTAGAGGTATAGAATCTGGATGTTCATGTGAAATAATAATTGAGGAGTGAGGAACCAGAGTGGCAGTGGTCCATATTGACTTTGTGGAGATTGGTATGGCACCAATACTCGAGTCCGAAGGTAACAGAAGAATTTATGAGGGCCTTAGCAGTGGATATATGGAGACAAAGTAATATTAATGGTGAATGGTGGTGATTATCGTACTGAAGTGGATGTGGACTTCAGTAGAAAGACTGTTTAGTAGATGGATGACATTCAGTGGAAGAGTTAGGACATGAATGGGCTGCATTTTGGTGGAAATGATAGTTCACAGAAAGATTGGCTTTAAGACCACACAGGCATTGTCTTGTTTTTGGTACATTTAAATTTAATGGAACTTAATACATTGCTGTATTCATTTCTCAATACTTTTAATTATTAGGTGACAAATGTCTGTTCCAATGTTCAAACTTCTGTTAATTGAAACTCAGATATCCACAGCCATTATTTGAATCAATGCTGGAAAAGCTTAACATACTTCACAGGATCTGAGATTTGCTGGGGCCCACAAGTTGTGCTGATCTTTTTCTGATGGAGATTTCTGTGTTGTTTTCAGAATTCCTATTCCTTCATGTATAGCACTAGGTACAAGGCAGGCTGAGTGATTGGGAAATGTTAAAGGGGATAAAATTAGGTACTCTTTTACTTTTCTAAGTGATTCTTGAAATTCCTAACCCTCTGCTAAAGTGGGGCTCCATGACTACAGACAGTACTTTGCCTGCCCAGCAGTTCTTCATATGCGATTGTGCTTTCCACCGCTGTTTTATTTAACTTGTGTGGCACTGGGATAGAGAAGAGATTTTATTGTGTGGTGAATGAGGTTTTAGAGATTACCTCACAAAACAAGTTTTCTCTGACAAAACCATGAAAAAACACAGTTCTTAAAAGATTAAAATTTGAATATAAAGGAGAAATGGAACTCAGGCGTGTAGCACAGTAAGTCCTGGTTTAGATTTGATGGCAAAATCTTACCACATTTTGACAAAATGTTTATGAAGTTTCATGGGGTGTTCATGTCCATGAGGTCTGAGTTTTCTCATGCTATTGACCCAAAATTACCTGATCAACTACTTAACATGGAAGTATTGCACCTCTCTTAACTGATACTAGCCTGATTCTTCTACTGTAGTGGTTAGTACATTGACACTCAGTAGCAGCAGTATGTACTATTTAACACGCTCCTTAGATTGGACACCACCTTCCAAGCCCGCAACTTCTACTATCTCGAAGGACAAGGGCAGCAGATATGTGGGGACACCACCATCTGCCTGTTCCCCCCCAAGTCATTCAACATCCAGATTGTGAAATATGTCACCAGTCTTTCAGTCAAGCTGTGTCAAAGTCCTGGAACACCCTTCTTAATGACATTGTGGGTGTACTACTCATAATGGCCTGCAGTGTTTTAAAAAGGAAGCTTCCCATGAAACTTGACAAAAATATTGCAAAAATGTGGTAAGATTTAGCCCTTAATCTAAACCAGGACTTACTGTGCTACATGCCTGAGTTCCTTTCTCCTTGGTATTGAAACATTAATCGTTTAAGAATTATGCTTTTTCAAGGGCTATTACAGATGTGCAATAAACCCTACCCAGTCAGCGATGTCCACATCCTGTGAATGAAAAAATATTGTTTGCTGTGAATACTATTGGCACATGTTGCTGGTGCGAGATTGACATAACATGGTGCAACACAGAATCATGTTCAACCCCTGTCTGATGATTGCTGATAACCATGACAAGCTTCCTGGCTTTGTGTCTTTGTGAAAGAGTAAGGCAAAGCAGGGATGCCATGAGCATCTAGATTGGCACGAAATGAAAGAATACTACAAGAATAAGTGAGCAGTCCTGAAATGCAGTCTGCTCCTATCCAAATGTGCAGATTGTCCTTGCAATAGTATTCTATTGATGGTTACTGGTGTGCCCCAAAGTGCAGCATGGCACTAAATAAGCATACTATAAGTGGATCAGCAATGTGCCTTAATGATACAGAGAAGCTAGCACGTATCAGATTTCAGCATTCATTGACGTTGGGTGAATGTGGCTCCAGCTCTGGAGAACTGAGATGTTAGTACTGGGTGTCCAAAATAAAGATTTGTTTGGGGAAGCAATGAGTTGTACCCACTCTGGGCTTTCATGTCAGGAATCCTTGGTCTAGTTTCTATTCAGTGCATGGTAGAATAGGAACCTGGTGAGAACCTGGTGAGGAATTAATGAAGTGAGATTAGATAGTGATGAGGGTGGCAGAGCAATACTCTCCATTAATAGACCTCTGTCACTCAAGTGAGAATCTCATCTTGTCATACAGAGTTCAGTTGGAAAATCTGACTAATTGAGAAAGGCCTTTCTGGACTTTTTATGTAATTCTCCCAAATTTCTCACCATAACCCATGTTATTCAGAGCCTTGGAAGTTTTTGCCTAGTTTGTCAAATTAATTGCTCTCAGCAGGAAAATTTGGGGAATATTACTTTGTGCCTCAAGACTTTTGAGCAATCTAATCTAATCTAAATAGCTTGGAAACTCATTCAAGGAGTGTTCTTGGTGATAAAGCATGTGTCTTTGCCTGCGAGAAGGCGCATTGAGGATCAATGTGGGATCAGCCTTGATGTGCTTCATGGTAGATTAGCTACAAGTGGTGTATATGTTTCCATAGGAATAATGGACACTTGAAGAACTCCCAATACAGTAAAATGTCTTTAGAAGAGTTTGAAGAAAGAAAATAGGCAAATAAAATTGACAAACAAAAATATGAATAATCTCTGTGTAAAGGCAGCACAAGCACAGTCACATTTTCCCCTTTCATAGCAGAACAGAAAATTTAAAATGTGTAATTGATTTTTGTGAAAACAACTTGTATTCTTTACAGTTCCAAACTATGAAATTTAGAAGAGGCAGTTTCTTTAAATGGAACACATTACATTGTAAGAGTTTTCACCATTAAAATTATGTGTTATCTGTTGTGTTCCCTCCAAACTGAGAACTAATTGAAATTTACTCCTTTTGCTTTCAACTTAAGGCTCACATTTTACAGTAATACTGTCCTATTCGTAACAAAGATCTCTTCATCAGTTGGGCTCGGTGTCAGTTAGTCTCATTTAAATGAGAACACTAACAGAGCTGTCAAATTATAATAATGACTGGGTTATGGATGCATTAGAAGGCAGGGAAGCCTGCTTAAAGTTCATCAGTTCCCAAATAGTGTTCACAGTTATCTCTGATTGCACCTTTGAATGATTGAGCAGACTGCTGCAGTTGAATCCTTAAGAGTATATTCCTATAAATAGATTACAACCTGGAACAAAGTTATCAATCACCCTATTGAATAAACATTGACTGCTGAATATTTCAAAGAACAGAACAAGTATGACCTAGTGGTCTTTTATCAAAAATATGATTGCCATTGGAGAGTCCAGGGATTTGACGAGAACCTTTTTGTATCAAATGCTTGCTCATTATTTGTTTTTGATTCATATTTTTTGACAGGTGAATGCAACCAAAATCACTGTAGTACTTCAGTGATACTTTTCTGGCCAATTGCATTTTATCAGAGAAATGCAGTTAGTCAACCAGAGCACAGTCCAAAATCCTGGATTATCATCTTGTTGTCAATTCTTAATCATTTACCCCTGATTGCACAGAGTGAGGATATGCATTCTGTGTTGTGCTGATGGTTGTATTTAACAGCTCTTTAGACCATAAATGCAGATAAGACAGATTTATTTTAGAAATTAAGTTTTAAGATAAAATTTTATGTTCTGAAACCCACTTGTTGCAGTGCTTGCCATTACTTAGTACTCACCAACCCATTCCAAGACTTGCTTGAATTACTCTCCTGTGCTTGATTGTTATCTCCCTGTAGTTGCTGTTGACACTGAGTTGAATCTTATGTTTCTTTTTGGCTAAGTGCCAGTTCTGTTGTGTTTTTTTGAAAACATTTTTGTCAGTATGATTCCTTACCTTACTCTGCTCCGCTACCTAATTGCCCCAGTAGCATCTATCTCATCTGATTCTTGCCCTAATTTCCCTTGTGCCTTTCCTGAAACAGCTTGCCACTCAGCAGATATCTGCTGAACTATCTACCTCCCGTGCATTATTTTAAAAACAGTTGAGCACTCGGACAAGTACTGGCATTCTAAAGCTATTTTGTTTGGTGATGGACAGTTATTCTGAAGATATCGGAGAAGGTGAAAATGCAACTGTAATTCTCCAACAGGGACCTTGAGGTCCTGAGAGGCGTCATCTTCCCAAATGACTGGCAGTAATGATACGAGATCCTGGCAGCTGATCCAAAGATATAATTTCAGTCAGTGCAGTTTCAAGTGTGTGGAGGAATGACCAGCAGTGTCACAAGGTAAATAACCTTTTCCACTGTGCCAGGGTTAGCGCTACATTCTTTTCACTGCTACCTCATACTTGCACTATGCCACTGCACCCACCTCCCAGCAAGGCACTTTCACTATTGCCTGCAATATTCTCCCTCACGTGTTCATACCACTACATCCCTGCCAAAGCTCTCGACATTAACCCAGCACAGACTCCATGCTGCCTATTTTCTCCTTAGGAACACCACGTTCCAGTCCCATGCAACATAATTTCACCTCTCTCAATACCTCCTTTTCTCTCATTGTAGTGGAAAACAGCCCCTAATAGGATTGAAAGGACCATGATGGGTGGAGGGGCTCCCTATAAGAGAATCTTGCCCCTCATCAGAAAAAGACTGGGACTGCTCCGGGGAAATGCCATGACATCATGTCCTGCACCCAAATAAAGTTTTTCGTTCCACTGCAATTCTCACACATTAAACTCGCTGTCATTTTCATTCATTGCACACCACTTTTAACCATTGGTTGTGACACTTTCTATCCCTTTTATCTTGCAGGTACTACATAATGTCCACAACTTTGGCAGAGAAAAGGCATCTTCTCAACGTCCTGAGGATGGGAGTACTCAGACAGAGAAGCAAGGCTGCTTCTTAAACTCCTCACCAGCTCAAATACTGACATCTTGTTGGAAATGTCAAATTTAGCAAGTTTGGGAGCATTAGCTGGTGAGCTCCTCATTGTGACGGCTCTGCAATTGGCGAGGAGGAAAGGTATAGTGATGGTAATGAGGTCAGACAGGTGGACCTCATAAACTGAGTTTCCTGACTGTACCAGATTAACAGCCCTGTCTGGGAGTTGACTCTGAAGAGGCTGTACCAGAGTCAAGGCCTTTCCACTTGTAAATAAAGGGTGACTTGGGACAGGAAACTGTCTTCTGTGGAGTTATTTCAAAATTCCCCAGGCCACTAGTGCTCATAGGACTTCCAGGGGCCAGGCATCTGCTCAGCCCTATGTAGGACTGGACCTTATGGTTTTGGTAATCAAGGACTTTATCCACATGCGCAGAAAGAACAAGAGCAGCAGACAGGTATGTTGGATAAAATGACTCTCTGTGCGAGACCACAGGGATCAAGCTGCCCCAAGCATACAAATGTCTGGCTGCCTCTATTGACAGGTTTGAGACTGCCATGGAGAGCAAGTTCAGCACTCTCAGAGTTTATTGGAGGGACAAACACCTATACTCCATTGCCTCAGCTTTGGTCCTCAGAACTGAAGAAATGGTGGCAGGGATGGAGTAATTGCATTCACTCCAAATTCTCTTTCCTCACAGGACACAGAGACTGGAGCAAGAACTACATACAAGGTCCTCAGAAATCTCATGCCAACTATCCCTATTCTTTCCTTGTCCTGTGTCCAGACTTGTTGATGTCATTGAAGTGGTCATGACATCTGGGGTAGGGAGAGGTGCAGCACACAGTTGGTTCCTTAGGATTGCCAAGGTTTAGGAACACTGCGAGTCTGTGTCCTGTATAGATCAGTGTTGTTTCCTTTCAAAGGGCTTCACAGCGGTATATCTTGCAACTCCCTCCCTCACAGGTAGAGATTCTTTACTTACAAAAGCAATCACCCACCCCCATTTGAAAATTGCATCCACCCCCACCAAAGCCTGCAGACCCACAATCCAGTTGAGTAGGTTCCTGAGTCCCCTTCATATGGCAGCAGACCGTCTTGTCCTCCCTATTCCTTTCCCCTTATTTTCTGTGGATGGACCCAACAGACTGACCATAGTCACCCCCTTGAGTGACCTAACCAGACAGCCTCAGATAAGAAGTGCCCAGGCCCACATTAGCTCAGGAATAACTGAAATCCATTGCCTGGATTGCAGAGGCATGGATATCTTTACCAAAAACATCTCAAAAGGTTGACTGATCATGTTTAAACCTGTTGGGAGTCTGTGCAGGGAGTCTGTGAATAGCCACAATCTGCAATTGCATGGGACATGCAATACCCTCCATCCCACGTCCCCCCCAATGGAAAATGGAGTACTTCAAAGAGAAACCTTCACTGAGGATCCCCATGGCCTGTTGGTTAATAAGCATGCCAAAGTATATCTGGACAGAGGATGAAAAAGCCAAAAGTGGATAGTGTGCAGCAGCAGCTCATCCATAAAAATACCCTTTGTGATACAGAAGGATATGAAAGGCATTTCCAAAAGGAGGCTCAGGATGTGGAATGTGGGCTCTTGAGGGAGGTTCAGGACCCTGGTGCTGATGTGAAATTCTGTCTGAGTTTGCAAATGCATACACGGGATTACACTGCACCCCTGAGCATCCTCTAACTGGCATGCAACATCTTGTCCAAGCTTGCCATTTTCAAATGATAGATGACACTGGCTGCAAACTGGACATTCATCACCGCACTGTTTGCCAATTCCTGTGGCAACATTCAGCTCAGGCTTCTGCCAGTCAATACATCCCAGATGCTGGTTACCACCATGGCCTCCCCTCCGCCAGCTACTTGACCTCGCAATGGAGGAGTTATGGATTCCTGAGTGGCAGCTGTCTGATGGTAGCTGCTATTCCTGATTGTGGGAAGATCCTGGTGTGAATCAACCATGTTCTAGACATTGATCAGGTCCTGGTAAAAGACAAGCAGCATACTGAAAGAGATTTGAAGACAGTTGCAGTCTATGAACATGGTCTACATGTCGCAGTTGACCAGCAGAAGAAACATCTGGCAGGGCGCAGCATTTGGGAGGAGGCTTGATGCAAAGATTTTGCTTCAAGGCCCAAAGGCAGAATATTGCCACCTGATTGCAGCAGACACAGCAGTGACTGACCACCGTCCTCAATGGGGAGATTTTGCCCGAAACGTCGATTTTCCTGCTCCTCAGATGCTGCCTGAACTGCTGTGCTTTTCCAGCACCACTCTACTCCAGAATCTGGTTTCCAGCATCTGCAGTCATTGTTTTTACCTTGACACAGTACCTCTGTCATGACCCAGTACTACTTTTTGCCTCAGAAGAAATGAGCCAACATCCTCTGGAGTTTTGTAGAAGGGGTCAAAGGGACCAGCTAGTACCACAGTTTATGATCAGCACTCGGCTCCTGGGTGAGCCAAGACTTTGGTCTCTACCTCCTACCAATTCATCAGCCAGGATTTCTGAGTTGGGCTGAGGTCAAAATCCAGATAGGGCAGATGGACGGTGCTCCAGCTGAACGCATATAACTACTCTGGCAAGGAATTCATCTGCTATGGACTGACCAGGAACCTGGAACATTTGGCCTGGTTGATCCTGGTGGAACTTGCAGCCGAGTGCACTGCCTGGTACGTGCGCAGTCTCTCCAGGTCAGCCGGATTGGTGAATGCGAGGAGTAAGTCATTGACTTAAGCCAAAAGAACCTCACCCATGCCTGGCCTGTGCTGACCCAATCCCCACAATTTCTGCAAGACACACAGGAAAGGCTCCACGCACAGAATACAGCTGGCTGACAAGGGGCAGCCCTGACATATTCCTCTCTCAAAGTGAAGGAGCACCATGAAGTACCCTTTAACTTTAATGAGATACTCTGTGATAGTGTACAGAAATCAGATCTGGATTACATCCCAACTGAATGCTTGAAGAGAGCTGAGTAGATACTTATTCGACTCTGTTGAATAGCTTCTCCTGATCAAAGGACAGGAAGGTAGTTGACAGGGCAAACCTTCGAGATTTATCAGGTTGTTTTCTTTTTTCCACCCGTAAGTATTATCGCACACAACCGAAAGCACCGTAATTTTTTAACTAGTAACCATCTATTAACTAGTAATAGCACCCAATCCTATTGAGTATTTGCAAGCAAAGCCCATTATTGGCAATGTAAGCCATCAGTGAGGGAGATGGGGTGTAGGGAGAGAAGGATGGGACTAAATCGAAATGGAGTTGGAGAGAGAAGTAAAGCACTGTATTCTCCTGTGATGACCATCTCTCTAAAGACATCAAGAGCATTGATGGATACTGCAGGCACAAATGTAACTGAGGAAGAGGGACTGACAATCGGAAGAGATGACCCCCCTCTACAGTTGGCTTCCTGGACCTGTTTATAGCCAGTCTGGCCAGGCCCAGGAGCTGATCCATGTCCTCTGATTTGCCCACACCCATCTGCACTAGGTGCCCAAAGATCAGGAGTGTAGGGCTGAAGTGCAACCAAAAAAGACAACAAAAGATTTTTCAAATGATTAAAAAGCAGGTGCAAACACCCACAGCCAAAAACATGGTCCACACACTCCACAGTGCTGCAAACTAAACAGTTGGGCTTGGAGTCCGTGAACTTCTGCAATCTGCAGTTGTAAGGGACAGTTGCATGCAACACCCTCCACCCCAGGCCCCTAATGGAACATGAGAGGACTCTTGGATAGAGAGCCCTCCACTGGGATCCCTGCCATCTGGCAGCAAATATGCATGCCAAGGTGTGTATGGGTGGCGGATATAAAAATCAAGGTAGATGGTGTGCAGCAGCAGCCTGTGCAAAAAATGCCCGTTCGCAAATTGGAAATATACAGTGCATACCTAACAGGTGGCTCAGGTTCAGGAAAGTTCAGGACCCTAGGGCCAATGTGAAATTGTGTCAGAGCATGGGTATACGCACACAAGATTCCACCTGAGCCTGAACTTGCAACTGGTGCATGATGTTGGGCCTGTACACCACTGTTTTCAGATGATGAATGGCATCGACTGTGAGCTGGACAGTCACCCATGCACTGTTAGCCAATTCCTGCAGCAAATAGCAGGTTGTTAGCTTTGCAGGTTACAGCATTTTAATGCAGATCCAGGTTCCTTTTAAATGAGTTGAGGATTTCTGCCTTAATCATTAAACTGGGCAGTGAATTCCAGACACCCACCACTCTGACTAAAACATTTTTCCTCATTTTCTGCCTAATCCTTCTATGAGTTATCTCAAATCGTGCACTGATAATTGATCTCTCCTCTAGGGGAAATACATTTTCACTATCCAATCTATCCAAGCCCCTCATTATTTTGTACCCCTGGATTAAGTTACCCATCAACCTTTTCTGTTCTAATGAACCTTGCTCATCTAATTGTTCTTCAAACCTGCGATTTTTAAGCCTTGGTAACATTTTTGCAAATACTCTGTGTACATATGTTCTTCCTGTAATGTGGTGACCAGAGCTGCACACAAAACTCCAGGTGCCATCTATAGTTCCACATTATATCCCTGCTCTTATATTCAATGTCTCACAAATGAAAAAAAAATCCTATCTCTTTTCTACCATCTTGTCTATTTGTCCTGCAAATCCAGGGACTTGTGCACATGCAGTCCAAGCCCTGTTACTTCTTAAAATCCTCTCAGTTCCCTCCTTTCTGTTACCTTGTTTTTCTCTCACCCGTCCCAAATGCATAAGCTCACATTTGTTCGGACTGAATTCCGTTTGTCACTTTTCAGTCCTGTCATCCGAATCATAGATAAGTTTGTGTCATTGACAGCTATCTTCTTCACTCAACTACCCAGTCAATTTTTGTATCATCTGCAAATTTCCCAATCATGTCTCCTATATTTAAATCTAAGTCATTAATATATACCACAAGGGGCAAGAGACCCAAAACAGTCCCATGGGCCACCTCTGGAAACTGCTTTCCTTTCGCAAAACTCATCTGTTGACCATTACTTTTTGATTCCTGTCACTTAGCCAACTTTAGATTCAACTTGTCATATTCTCCTATATTCCCTGGGCTTTAATTTTCCTGATTCGGAGATGCCGGTGTTGGACTGGGGTGTACAAAGTTAAAAAACACACAACACCAGGTTATAGTCCAACAGGTTTAATTGGAAGCACACTAGCTTTCGGAGCGACGCTCCTTCATCAGGTGATGTCGGATCAAGGATTATGGATCACGAACCCACTTAGGTCGACCTACAACACAGACTACGCAGAGAGACTTTGCCACCGCACCTCTCGTAAACTTCTCAATCATCTCGTGCACCAACTCTACAGCAGGCGCCACAACCTTGAAATTCAGATGGAGTCTACACTCATAGCCTGCACACAGGATACATCAGTACAATTACGTGACATTGCCAAACAGACAAGGCGACAAAACTACACCACGTACATGCACGCCAAGAACAAAAAACTGGAGAAGCTTGGCATTCTTACCAGTAATAGCAAAGCCCGCCCTGGAACCACAGTAGACAACATTATCACTGCGGGGAAGTCTATTGTCAATTTATCAGACCACACCCTTCGACCGGAAGAGATTGAAGTCCTGAGTAGGGGTCTCAACTTCTGCCCCACCACCAAAATGGACCCGTTGGTTCTGGCAGCAGATACAGAGGAGTTCATCAGACGAATGAGACTCCGGGAATTCTTTCAAGGTACCGGCAGAGATCCCACTGAGCCCACTGATGAACTAGAACAGTCATCACAGGGATCTGTAGAGGAGCGACCAAAGAAGGTTTCAACATGGACCCCACCGGAGGGCCACTGCCCTGGGCTTGACATGTATGCTCAAACTGTCAGGAAATATATAAATGCCAGTTCATCAGCCGTACCCATAACGTAGAGCAAAACATCACCCGTTCCCAACGCAATGCCATCCAGGCTCTCAAAACCAATCACAACATTGCCATCAAACCAGCAGATAAAGGAGGAGCCGTTGTCATTCAGAATAGAACAGATTACTACAAGGAAGTGTACCGATGACTGAACGACCAGGAACACATTAGACAACTACCAGATGATCCGACCAAAGAACATACCCGAGAATTAAACACACTGATCAAAATTTTAGATCCAGTCCTTCAGAGCTCCCTACGCACCCTCATCCCACGTACTTCTCGTGTAGGCGACTTCTACTGCCTTCCAAAGGTACACAAAGCCAACACACCGGGAAGTTCCATCATGTTGGGAAATGGGACCCTATGTGAGAATCTCTCTGGCTATGTGGAAGGCATCTTGAAACCTATTGTACAGGGGATCTCCAGCTTCTGTCGCGACACTACGGATTTCTTACAGAAACTCAGCACCCATGGACCAGTCGAACCGGGAACATTCCTCGTCACAATGGACGTTTCTGCACTCTACACCAGCATCCCCCACAAGATGGCAGACATCACCTGATGAAGGAGCTTTGCTCCGAAAGCTAGTGTGCTTCCAATTAAACCTGTTGGACTATAACCTGGTGTTGTGTGATTTTTAACTTAATTTTTCTGAGTAGTCTACCAACTAGGATTTGTTACATACCTTACTAAAATTCATGCAGCCAATATCCATTGCAATACCATAATCAATCCTCCTTGTTACTTTCTCAAAAAAACTTCAATGAAGTTAATAAAACACAACCCTCCTTTAACAAAGCCATAATGACTATCCCTGATTATTCCATACGTCTCCAAGAAATAGCCCTTTCTCTTGATGTTGAATCTAGTAATTTGCCCATCGAGGTCAATAATTATTTAGCCAATCCTTTGCACCTTTTTTGAATAACGACACAGCAGTTACAGATCTCCACTCCTTTGGTTCTTCACCTATGTTGAGGATTGGTAAATGATCCTCAGACCATCTATTATTTCCTCCCTGGCTTCCTTAAATAGTCTTGGATACAATTAATCTGGCCTAGGTGATTTATCCACCTTCAAGGTCAGTCCTTCCATACTTCCCTTCTCATCACACTTATTTTATCTAATATTTCATTCTTCTGTTCTAACTAGAAAGTCAACACGATCCCTCTCCCTTGTGAAGACGGATACAAAATGCTCATTTAGAAACCTGTCCACATCTTCTGCACAAGCAGCCATGTATATTTCTGAAAAGCACAACCTTTTCCTTAATCATCATCTTGCTCTTAATAAACATGTTTGGATTTTCTTTAATTTTATTTGCCAACTTTTTTTGTACCCTTTGTTTTCCGAATTTTTTTCATTTCGCCCTTGTACTTTCCATACTCCTTTTCCTGAAGTATTACTTTTTTTGAGATCACCATGTTCTTTATTTTTCTTCTTTATCTTTTCCTGCATACTTCTGGATAACTAGGGTCCCTAGATTTGGCAAATCACTTTTTTTTGTCTGAAACCATAAGAAATGAGCACTGCAGTAGGCTGTTCAGCCCTTCAAGCCTGCTCCGCCATTCAGTAGGATCACCTCCATTTTCCTGCCCTTTCTCTAACCCTTGATTCCCTGTCAGATCAAAAATCTAACTATCTTAGCCTCAAATATACAAAAGGACTCTGCTCTCACAGGTCTCTGCAGCAAGGAATTCCAAAGTCTCTCAACTCGCAGAAGAAATTCCTTAGGATTCCTAGTGGACCTTCCCTGTACTGTCTCCAATGAAATCATAACCTTTCTTAAATTAGAGGCCCATAACTCCTCACGTACTCCAGAGGTGGTCCCTTGAGCATCATGTGCAGTTACGGTATGACTCCCTTACTCGAGTAGTCCAACTCCCTTGAGAAAAGGTCCAAAATTGGTGGTAGTTTGATTTTTAGCTTTTCTGGTACCAGTATGGCTCTCATTGTATGCATGCTGTCCATGTTGTTCAGGTGGCAAAGATTACCAAGATTTGACAACCTTGTCTTATGCAGAGCATGTAACCCAATACTCACGAACCAAGCAGTCAATTTCTGGTACTCAGGCGTGGCTTGAATATGGGTTGAATGGCTGATTGCCTCAGGATAAAAGTATTATGGCCGTCATCAAAATAGCAGAATCCATTTGCATCATGTTGTGTGGATAGTTGTGCACCAACATGTTAAGAGAATGACAATATTTAAGACTATGGTATCTCTGCGTTGTCTACAGAACCATAAATAGACCATGATCCTTTGGGACACTTCAGCATTGGGAATCTCTCTTACTAACCCTCCTGTTTCTAGAGGTCATTGTTCATTTTTCAGAACTCCAAGTTCAGAATACTCAATCTCTCCTGCCAGGAACCAGATATTGAACCTTAGTTGCATTGCCACCAGGCAAATGTACCCTTTCCTCAGTCTTGTGAATGAATATTTACTGTAGATCATGGTATAAGTCAAGTTTTGGAGCTTTGTAAATCCTTATACAGCCAGTATTAAATATGAACTATGGACATAGATGCAGAAGGACCCATTTCTTTTTGTTCATTGCCTCGTATGTCTGCTCTGTGCTCTACCTCCAACACATCTTCCTGACAATATTGCCCATATAGCCTTCTTGATCTCATGCATTGACTCAGAAATGTGTATCCTTGAGTTGAAAAATTGAGGCCAACTCCTAATATTAGCATCGCCCAAGGCATACATTAGGCTGTGATCTATGGTATGTGTTAGCCAACATCACCAAAACATGCGATCTAGTTGTTGTCTCATTATTGTTTGTAGCATTTTGCTGTGCACACATTACCTGTCATATTTAAGTTACAGTAGTGACTATGCTTCAACAGTACTTCACTGCTTGTAAAGAGCTTTGGAATGTCCTGAAATGGTGCAAGGTGCAAGGCAATACAAATGCATGCCTTTCTTATAATTCAACTGGAGTGTCTATTAAGAACAGAGACCAAAGAAAAGACCCAAACATGAAAATAATTGAACATTTCCTAGCTGATCATTTCTTTAATTTTTCCTTCTCTTCTCATGAAATTCAACAATAACCTCATTTGGCACTGCCATTTGCAACAGTCACAGTCATGTCACTGGAGACCACATCATTGGCCCATAGAGAGAATTACGTTTTGTCCTAATGTTTACACTTATAAGATCAGAAGACTATTTGAGATTTGTTTCTAGCTGTTGAAAGGACAGAGAAGAAAATGTGGAGTAATTACATTTTTCTGTAGACTGTCACATGATGAGAATCTAGATTTTGTTTACAAGTATTTACTAAATAAAGAGAAACACAATGCTTCATAGTAGGCTGTAAAATTCACCAAGAATTGTTAAGTAGAAAGAAAGTGTGGAAAATTAATGAGATCTGGGGATCCTGAGTGATGCTAGCTTAAAGCTTTTGGAAAAACTTTCAGTGGCAGAGTACAGCAAATTAGTTGCCACCATAGTATGAAAATGATATTGCAACTTTGGAAACTTTTTGCAAGGTTTGTGGAGGTTTGTAGCTCAGGTTGAGGTTTAGGGTGTAGGTTTGCTTGCTGAGCTGTAGGTTTGATATCTAGACATTTAATTACCTGGCTAGGTAACATCATCAGTGGCGACCTCCAAGTGAAGCGAAGCTGTTGTCTCCTGCTTTCTATTTATATGTTTGTCCTGGATGGGGTTCCTGGGGTTTGTGGTGATGTCATTTCCTGTTCGTTTTCTGAGGGGTTGATAGATGGTATCTAGATCTGTGTGTTTGTTTATGGTGTTGTGGTTGGAGTGCCAAGCCTCTAGGAATTCTCTGGCATGTCTTTGCTTAGCCTGTCCCAGGATAGATGTGTTGTCCCAGTTGAAATGGTGGTTTTTTCTTCCGTGTGTATTTAGTACTGGACCCTACTCTCCCATCTGATTAAATGCCATACCCACAGAAAAAAAACCCACCATTTCGACTGGGACAACACATCTATCCTGGGACAGGCTGAGCAAAGACATGCCAGAGAATTCCTAGAGGCCTAGCACTCCAACCACAACGCCATAAACAAACACATAGATCTAGATACCATCTATCAACCCTTCAGAAAATGAACAGGAAATGACATCATCACAAACCCCAGGAACCCCATCCAGGACAAACATATAAATAGAAAGCAGGAGACACCAGCTTCGCTTCACTTGGAGGTCGCCACTAATGATGTTACCTCGCCAGGTAATGAAACGTCTGGATATCAAACCTACAGCTCAACGAGCAAACCTACATCCTAAACTTTGGAAAAGTTTTAGAAGTGAGGAACTGGCCTAATGAAGGAGATTGAGGGATTGGGTAATGAAGATGGATTATGTAAATTGTACATGTCTAGGAAAAAAAATGCTACTTTTGGAATTCTAAAGTATGCATATCATGTCGATCATGACCATACCATGTCCAAAACAAAAGAATCAGAGGGCACTGTCTAGGCACCAGGAGTGGAAAAGCAGAGTGTAAAACATAATGCCCTTTGTCGAAGGTTTGGTGGGTATGGCATTTATTCAGATGGGAGAGTAGGGTCCAGTACTAAATACAGTGCTGGAGGCATGTGGGTGCCCTTCTAGTCCTACTTCCAAGTTAGTGTCTTTGACCCAACCATATTCAGTTGCTTTATCAATGACTTTCTCTCCATCATAAAGTCAAAAATGGTTTTATCCCACAGATGTTTACATGTCCTGACAATCTGACTTTCCCTGACATTCCTCAATTGCTTGTGGATCTGGATCTGTGTCTCTAGGAACAATATTATGACTACAAATGCCACAACATGCTAGAAGATGAAATTCGGCGGAATGATGGTTTTTAGAAGTTCTAAATCAAGGCAACTAAAAAAAGTAAGGAAAATCAAAGAGGAGGCTTCAGAGAGGAGGGGTAGCATGTGGAAGAGTGAAATCAAATATATCTCTTACAAATGGAGTGGAACTAGGCAAAAATCAGTGCAAAGGAAACATTTTTACTGAGAATTTAGTCAAATAATTTGATGTTTATAATCATGTCATAGAGTTAGAAGACTGGATATTTGTAGAGTTTGGAAGATTCCACTTCCCTTTAACAAAAATGGTAGAGGTTCTGTCTCCACTTCTAATAGTTTAATTTTTTTCTAGTGTGGAAATACAGAAGGTGGCATGATCGTCATGGGAGGGTAATCTAAATTTAGCAGAGCTATTTGAATGAAATGTTTAGTTTGAATAGATCCTATTCTGGTTGTTAAGGCCCTTAATTCACATGTTGGGAATCATGAATTGCTGAATTGGATGTAACTGCGCTTGAAATGTACATAAGGTCTCTATAACTGTCATGATTTGAAGATGTTTAAATGCGCCATTCTTCAAAATTTAGGAAATGAGCTGTAGTTGTCAGTGGAGTTAAAAAATTCCTCTGCTGGACTGCTTTGATTGACAAGTGAAAGTTAAAGAGAAAAGAATAGCATCTTATTTCAGTTAGCAGTTTCAATAAAATTCTTTTGACATTTCCCTCAGGAAACCATATTGTCATTATGAATGCTTGGCCCAGTTTCAAAGCCTTCAATTAATGATATTCTGAGTTCACAGTTTGACTGACAGCTTAAAGATGCTATGAGAAGCACAGTAACAGGAGTAGACAATTCAACTGTTGAGAATATAATTATTAAATTATATTCTTGTTGATCATCTACCTCAGTCCTACTTCCTTGTACTAGTTCCATATGCCTTGATGTCAGTAGTTTTCATAAATCTTTCAAATTCCATATTGACCATGCTCAATGATTAGGCTTCCAAACCTCTGTAGTTTACAAAATTCCAAAGATTCACTATTCTTTCAGTGAATAACTTCCTCCTGTCATTCTTAAATGGTCTACCAGATATCCTCAAGTCCCCTGATTTTAAACTCATAGCTAGGAGAAAGCATCTTAGCTAC
Source organism: Chiloscyllium plagiosum (assembly GCF_037043375.1). Taxonomy (NCBI): domain Eukaryota; kingdom Metazoa; phylum Chordata; class Chondrichthyes; order Orectolobiformes; family Hemiscylliidae; genus Chiloscyllium; species Chiloscyllium plagiosum. Next base: position 40,286,376 of record NW_028270158.1, on the reverse strand, counting down.
ATCTACCATGCCATGTCCTGTAAGAACTTTGAGACTCTAGGGAGTATAGACCCAGTCTCCTCATAAGACAATCTGACCATCAAATGAACCTCCTCTTCACTTATGCTTTGACAAGTTTCTCCCTCCTTAGGTAAGGGGAGAACTGTACAAAGTGCTCCTTCATGGCTTCATGGCCTTCCTCAAGAGATTTCCATGAAGTCATGAAGATTCTGTGGAACGGCAATAAGACATCTTCATTACTATGCTCAAATCCCCTTGTGATGAAGATCAACAAATTTATCCTCCTAACTGTATGCTAACTTTTAATGACCCATAAATAAGGACAGCCAGGGCCCAGTGGTCACCCCCACTTTCCAACTTCTTATTATTTAATAAATATCCTGCCTTTCTGTTTTCTTTTGTGCAAATGGATAACTGCACTACTATTCAAATTATGTTCTGTCATTGTTCCAAACATTACCTTTAAATTATTAATTTTAAGTAATGCCTTAATACCTGCTCTATGTTAATATTCATATTTTCAGTTTACTTACTGTTATGTTTATCCTAATTCTGCTGCTGATAGTTTTTTTTTACCTTTTCCCTTATATTCCTGCTCATGTTGCTTTGCTGCTCCATCTGTGAACTCCTTTATGGACAAGTTATAAGGGCTATGCCTTCCTCATTTTAGGGCTCTCTGAACTACTAGTTACTCTCCGTGCCCTGAGCATTTCTCTTCTCCCCTGTTCATTGAATTTGCAAGACCAATAATAATTTGGGAAAGTCTTTTAAGTGCTCATGTAACTGACAAAATAAACAACATTTTTCAAAAATACTTCAAAATATCTTCTTAGAAAATTAGAAAACTGTCAAAAAAGTTATAACTCAAACCATATTTTAAAAAAAAGTTCAGGGAATCCCTACAGTGCAGATAGAGGCCATTAGGTCCATCTAGTCTCATTGATCCTCCATAGAGCAGACCCACCCTATCCCCTGTAACCCCAGATTTATCATGGCTAATCCACCTAACCTACACATCTTTGGATTGAGGCAGGAAATTGGAGCACCCAGTCAAAATCTGTACAGACACATGGGAAGAATGTGCAAACTCCACACAATTATTGAAGGCTGGAATCAAACTGAGATCCATGATGCTGTGAGGAAGAACTAACCACTGTGCCACCCATAGTGTTAAACATCTTAAGCATCAAAATAAGTGATGCAAAGAAACAGCCAATCAAAAACCTCGAAATAACTTGTGTTTGATTAAATGTTCATAACTGTTAAAAGAAAGCTCTCAAATTTTATTGACAGTGTCAACAGTCATGAATAAGCATTATAAATAATTGTGGCCCTAGCCACTGATCTGAGACACTTCGCTAGCTACAGGTTGGCATCCTGGAAATGCCTACCCCAAGCCTGCTCTGTCGCTTATTAGTATTATCCAATCCTCCATAAATATTAATATATCACCTCCAATATCATGCACTCTCATCTTAAGTAGCCTAATGTATGGTACCTTGGCAAAACTTTTCTGAAAAATTGAAAGCATTACATCCACTGCTTCCCCTGTATCTATCCTGAATGGTCCTGATGAAGTGCTTATACCTGAAACATCAGCTGTCCTCCTCGGATGCTGCCTGACCTGCTGTGCTTTTCCAGCGCCACAATTTTTGACACTATCCTGAATGTTACCTCCTCAAAAAGAGTGAATCCCTCATTTTCAACATCCTGGGGGTCGCAATTGACCAGAAACTAAACTGTGCTAGTCATATACATACTGTGGCTGGAATAGCATATCAGACGCCAGGAATCTTTCTGTGAGTAACTCCCCTTCTGATATCCCAAAGCTTGCCACCATTGATAAAAGCATAAGTGAGGATTGTAATGGAAAACTCCCCACCTATTTAGATGAGTGCAGCTCCAACAACATTCAAGCTATATGACTCCATCCAGGACAAAAGGAGCTCACTTGATTGACACCACATCCACAGATATTCAATCCCTCCACCACCAATGCTCAGTAACAGCAGTGTGCTTCATCTACAAGATTCACTGTAGAAATTCACCATGGTTTCTTAGACAGCATCTTCCAAACTCATGACTAATTTGTCTATAAGGACAAGGGCAGCAGCTACATGGGAACATCACCTGCAAATTTTCCAAGCCATTCACTATCTGGACTTTGAAATGTATAGCCGTTCCTTCAGTATTGTTGGGTCAGAATCTTGGAACTCCCTCCTTTAAGCCATTGTAGGTCTACCTCCATCAAATGTAGTGTTTCGAGAAGTTAGCACATTACCAGTTTCTCAAGGGCAACTATGGATTGGCAATGAATGCTGGCCGAGCCTTTTGCCCTTGATTACTTAGTCATTTAGTAATGTTATCTGTATCTTCTACAGTGAAGACTGATGCATAATATTTATTCAACTTATCTGCCATTTCCTGATTCCCTGTTATTTTCCCAGCCTTGTTCTCTAAGGGGCTTATGGTTACTTTGGCTTCTGTCTTCCTTTTTATACATTTGAGAAGCTTGTGTTGTTCATCTTGATATTTCTTGCAAATTTATCTTCAAATTTTACCTTTTGATTTGGTTGTCTTTTGTTGGTTTTTTAAACTCTCAGTCATCTCACATTCTAGGTTTGTTTCAATTTGATGTTATCCTTAACTTCCCTGGTGAACCATGGTTGGTTTACACCTTCCCAGAATCCTCCTTCCTCCCCAAGAGGTATCTTTGCTGTGCGACATAAAACTATTTTCTTAAATATCTGCCATTTTTCAACTGTCTTTTTGATGAACTCCTTTCCCAGTCTATTCCAGCCAATAATGGCCGCATTCCTTTGTAAAGAACCACCTCAATACCTTTGTATAGCTCAATACCTTAATAGTAGCAGAATCCACAGTACCAAAATTTGTACCTTACTGGCCATGATCAGACATCACCATCACCATGCCTGGGTTTGACATGTCCTGGTGGGACTACTTAGCAGAGGTGGCAGCACACTGGTATACATTCAGGAGGGTGTGGCTGTGGGCATGCTGAACATTGACTCCAGATCCAAAGAAGTCTCATGGCATTAAGTAAAACATGGGGAAATAAATATCCTGCTGGCTTCCGTTGTCTCCCATTGGGTAGATGAATCACAAAATCCAAAATGTAGAGGGGAGGTGGTATTGTCAAGACTAGTAATCTAGAGCCTGAGGCTAATGTTCTGTAGATATGTGTTCGAAGCCCACCCTGGCAGATGGTAAAGTTTGATTCAATGAAAAACTTGCCTGATAAGACTGCATAAGTTGTAAAAATCCATTTAATTTACTAATATACTTGAGGGAAGGAAATCTGTTGTCCTAACTGAAATAACTCTAGAGGCTGGTATCCCATCACCAAGTCACTTTTTATTTATGACTGTCTCGGAGCGAGCTCTCAGAATGAATAGATCCTCTGATACCTCTGTCTATATCTGTCAGCCAGGGCTTATGATTAGGTCAGTTAACAGCCCTAATCAGGGAACTCATTCTATGAGGTCCACCTGGCTACCCTCATAACAATCACTACAGTCCTCCCTTCTAAGTCTGTGGCTGTAGGCCTTGTTCTTTAACTTGTAGCCTATCCTGGAGTGATTTTGCACCAGGTCTGGTTCCTCCGACTCAGCTTCAGATATGAGTGGCATGTACCAGACCATAGCCTGCCTCTGGAGGCCGGAGCATCTCGGAAGAAATTTATCCTCTTCTTCAGATAGTAACGGCATCAAGGCTGCAACATCAGCTGTGTCTATCTCAACTCGGAAGTTTCTTTGATGCTAGACAGAGGGGGAGAATGCATGAGTTCCAACAATCTTTCTGGATGTTCTAAGGAGCTGAGTATGTTTTGCTCCTGCTCTGTTTGAGAGTTTGCACATTTCATATGGTCCACATGCTTGTTCAGAACCACCTTACCTACTTGAACATTGTATGTCACAGGATCTGACCTTGTATCAACCATGCCTCTTACATGCAGGGCAATTTTCATGGTTTCAGCATCAAACTTGATTCCCTGAAGTAAACCGTCTTTCTTGCTTAGAGCCTTGCGTGTGGCATTGGCATTCCTGATGTCATTTTACCCTCTCCACCAGGTCTGGAAAGTTCAGATTTAATCTGGTGTGGACCTTCCTCCCCAGTAGGAACTCTGCTGGAACTAGCCCTGTAGTTGCATTAGGGGTGGTCTGATAATCAGATTGGAACTGCGATAGTTTGGTATCAAGTGAAGCTGTAGGCTGTTTCTTTTAGCCTGCCTTTAAAATTTGGACTGCTCTTTCTGCCAGACTGTAGGACTGGATGGTATGGAGCTGACCTGATATATAAAATACCATTTGACTTTAGGAAATACGCAAATTCCCTGCTGATAAATAATGGCTCGTTGTCTGTCACCAACACTTCAGGGACCCTGTGTATTGCAAAAAATGCTTGCAACTTTCTATCATCGTCCCCATATTTGACAAGTGAATTCTATGCAAGTTTGACCACTTTGGGTGAGCATCCACAATAACTAAGAACGTTGAGCCCATGAAAGTTCGACAAGGTTCCCCATGGGAGACTGGTTAGCAAGGTTAGACCTCATGGAATACATGGAGAACTAGCTATTTGGATACAGAACTGCCTCAAAGGTAGAAGACAGAGGGTGATGGTGGAGGGTTGTCTTTCAGACTGGAGGCCTGTTACCAGTGGAGGACCACAAGGATCGGTGCTGGGTCCTCTACTTTTTGTCATTTACATGCGATTTGGATGCGAGCATAAGAGGTACAATCGTAAGTTTGCAGTGACACCAAAATTGGAGATGTAGTGGACAGCGAAGAGGGTTACAGCAGGATCTTGACCAGATGGGCCAATGGGCTGAGAAGTGGCAGATGGAGTTTAATCCAGATAAATGCGAGATACTGCATTTTGGGAAAGCAAATCTTAGCAGGACTTCTACACTTAATGATAAGGCCCTAGGGAGTGTTGCTGAACAAAGAGACCTTGGAGTGCAGGTTCATAGCTCCTTGAAAATGGAGTCACAGGTAGATAGGATAGTGAAGAAGGCATTTGGTATGCTTTCTTTTATTGGTCAGACTATTGAGTACAGGAGTTGGGAGGTCATGTTGTGGCTTTACAGGACATTGGTTATACCACTGTTGGAAATTGTGTGCAGTTCTGGTCTCCTTCCTATCGGAAAGATGTTGTGAAACTTGAAAGGGTTCAGAAAAGATTTACAAGGATATTGCCAGGATTGGAGAATTTGTCTATAGGGAGAGGCTGAACAGGCTGGGGCTGTTTTCCCTGGAGCATCGGAGGCTGAGGGGTGACCTGATAGAGGTGTACAAAATTATGAGGGGCATGGATAGGGTAAATAGGGAAAGTCTTTTCCCTGGGATGGGGGAGTCCAGAACTAGAGGGCATAGGTTTTGGGTGAGGAGGAAAGATATAAAGGAGACCTAAGGGGCAACTTTTTCACGCAGAGGGTGGTAAGGATGTGGAATGAGCTGCCAGAGGACGTGGTGGAGGCTGGTACAATTGCAACATTTAAGAGGCATTTGGTTGGGTATATGAATAGGAAGGGTTTTGATAGGTGGGTGCTGATAGGTGGGACTAGATTGGGTTGGGATATCTGGTCGGCATGGACGTGTTGTACCGAAGGGTCTGTTTTCATGCTGTACATCTCTCTGACTATGACTCTATGAAAGGGCTGGCATAGTCCATGTGTAAACAAGTCTGGGGTTTACTTAGCCATTCCTATGAAGGTGGAGGAGCTGTTATCAGTAATTTCCGTCCTTGTTGGCACTCTGGGCACTCCCCCTCCAATGTGGCTATGTCTGCATCCAATCCTGTCTACCAAACATAACTTCTCACCACTGTTTTTATTGTGGACACCAATGCATGACCCTGGTGGAGTTCAGCCAGTATCTGATGGTGCTGCTTGCTCAGGACAATCACTCTTGCTCCCCATCCTCTACAGTGTTCTAATCTTGCTGGGTTCAGGAAGGTTTCAAATCTGGTTCTAATAGCCCTTCTGTTTCTCTTATCATTACCAGCTGTTTTAGTTTGGCCAGGTCTGATATTATCAGCAGTGACCAGGAAGGTGTCCAGAAAGGTTAAAACCGAAAATGAACTGATTGGAGAATAAATTTCGCATAATAAAATTGTTTTGTTTTTGCTCAGCCATTGTAATGAAATTGATACTGCTATTCACTCCGTGTATTAGTGAGTGTATGATCTCCATTCACATATGCTGTGGCTAAAATGGATATCTATATATTTTAATAACCTTTAGTTCTAATGGAAAAGGTGGGGTTAATTTTGTTTGGTGGAAAGCCTTAGGCTCTGTTTCTAAATAAAATGAGAAAAAAGATTGCCAGTGACTCATCATAGGTTGGCACTTTGAAATATAATTGCATTCTACTGAGAAATCATGTGGGAATGGATATTTGATCAGCAGAGAGAAAAACACAATAATACTTAGTTGCATCACTCAGAAATCACTCTCAATGTGGTTCATATACAATGAGTTCCTTTGAAATGCAGTGACTTATGAGGGTGAAAGTTCACAGAACATTAAAGGCAGTGCCTCAGGTTAATCAGGCTGGAAAAAAATAGCCAGTAGATATCTAAACATCAAAAGTTCTGTTGTGTTCTGCTGAGGGAAATTTCAAACTCAAGTTTTATGAGTGAGTTTTCTGAGTGTTTTAACAAAGAAATTTGGTGAAGATAGTTTCCTGTTGCCTCTCCCACAGATTTTATCTTTGGAACTCCTTTTCCTTGGTGGGCTGCAACTGAGGCTGATGAGCTCCACCTGCAACTTCTGATAAGGAATAAAGGCATTCATGCCTATCAGACATACATCCTCTACTAGATGCCAATACAATGTTCATAGCTCACATTCTAGACTTCACATAGAGGGCTATCTGAATGGGATCCAACCCAATCTTTCAGGCTTGGAAGCAGGAATAAAATACACACCGAACAAACGGTCACTTTGATGAAATGTGAATCCTATGCTGAATATTAACCCAATGCATGAAACATAAGAAATAGGAGTTCAGACTAGGCTATTGGCTCTTTGTATATGCTTTGCCATTCAAAATCATAGTTGATCTACCTCAATTCCAACTTCCCTCCTACCATCATATAACTAAATTCCCTTAATATCTAAAATTATGTCACATTTGTGTGTATATACCAAGGCAAGAAAGTTCCATGGTGAAAATAAGGCGTTGGGGACCGGGGAAGCAAAAATCATGGAGCAGGTGGAGGGTATGGGTGGTGTCCCGAACGTAGGTGGGGAGTTCTTGGACTAAGGGGGACAGGACGGTGTCAAGGTATGCAGAGATGAGTTCGGTGGGGCAGGAGCAGGCGGAGACAATGGGTCGGCCGGGGCAGTCAGGTTTGTGGATTTTGGGCAGGAGGTAGAAGCGGGCGGTGCGGGGTTGTGGGACTATGAGGTTGGAGGCGGTGGATGGGAGATCCCCTGAGGTGATTTTCCATCCCCCATCACGAAGGACATCCAGTCCCTGTACACCTCCATCCCCCATCACGAAGGACTCAAAGCCCTCCGCTTCTTTCTATCCCGCCGTACTGACCAGTACCCTTCCACTGACACCCTCCTTTGACTGACTGAACTGGTCCTCACCCTGAACAACTTCTCTTTCCAATCCTCCCACTTCCTCCAAACGAAAGGAGTAGCCATGGGCACCCGCATGGGCCCCAGCTATGCCTGCCTCTTCATAGGATATGTGGAACAATCCATCTTCCGCAACTACACTGGCCCCACCCCCCACCTTTTCCTCCGCTACATCGATGACTGTATCGGCGCCGCCTCGTGCTCCCACGAGGAGGTTGAACAGTTCATCCACTTCACCAACACCTTCCACCCTGACCTCAAATTCACCTGGACAGTCTCAGATTCCTCCCTCCCCTTTCTCGACCTTTCTATTTCTATCTCAGGCGACCGAATCAACACGGACATGTACTACAAACCGACCGACTCCCACAGCTACCTGGACTACACCTCCTCCCATCCTGCCCCCTGTAAAAACGCCATCCCATTCTCCCAATTCCTTCGACTCCGCCGCATCTGCTCCCAGGAGGACCAGTTCCAAAAACGCACAACCCAGATGGCCTCCTTCTTCAAGGACCGCAATTTCCCTCCCAACGTGGTCGACGATGCCCTCCACCGCATCTCTTCCACTTCCCGCTCCTCCGCCCTTGAGCCCCGCCCCTCCAACCGCCACCAGGACAAAACCCCACTGGTCCTCACCTACCACCCCACCAATCTCCATGTACAGCGCATCATCCGCCGTCATTTCCGCCACCTCCAAACGGACCCCACCACCAAGGATATATTTCCCTCCCCTCCCCTATCAGCCTTCCGTAAAGACCACTCCCTCCGTGACTCCCTCGTCAGATCCACACCCCCCACCAACCCAACCTCCACTCCCGGCACCTTCCCCTGCAACCGCAGGAGGTGCAAGACTTGCTCCCACACCTCCCCCCTCACCTCCCTCCAAGGCCCCAAAGGAAACTTCCATATCCGCCACAGATTCACCTGCACCTCCACACACATCATCTATTGCATCCTCTGCACCCGATGTGGCCTCCTCTATATTGGGGAGACAGGCCGGCTACTTGCGGAGCGTTTCAGAGAACACCTCTGGGACACCTGGACCAACCAACCCAACCACCCTGTGGCTCAACATTTCAATTCCCCCTCCCACTCCACCAAGGATATGCAGGTCTTTGGACTCCTCCATTGCCAGACCACAACAAAACGACGGTTGGAGGAAGAGCGCCTCATCTTCCGCCTAGGAACCCTTCAACCACAAGGGATGAACTCGGATTTCACCAGTTTTCTCATTTCCCCTCCCCCCACCTTGTCTCAGTCAAATCCATCGAATTCAGCACCGCCTTCCTATCCTGCAATCTTCTTCCCGACCTCTCCGCCCCACCCCAGTCTGACCTATCACCCTCACCTTGACCTCTTTCCACCTATCACATTTCCGACGCCCCTCCCCCAAGTCCCTCCTCCCTACCTTTTATCTTAGCCTGCTGGACAAACTTTCCTCATTCCTGAAGAAGGGCTTATGCCCGAAACGTCGATTCTCCTGTTCCCTGGATGCTGCCTGACCTGCTGTGCTTTTCCAGCAACACATTTTCAGCTCTGTATATACCAAGGGGTGACTATTGAAGTAATTTGGGATAGAAAATTTCAAAGTTTCACAACTCTTTGATACTGTACTCTGGTCAACTAGACCTTGACTTACTGGCATTGTATGGAGGGAAGTTCAACTCTTCACTTTCAGTTTCAGAGGCAAGAATGCCAATAATTCACTCCATCTTGAGGGGTCTAGATTGAAGAAACCTGGAGTAATGTCGGGCCTACAGAACACCTAAATAGAACTTCAGCTAGAAGAAAATATGCAGCATGAACAAAAACACCATACGAAGCATAATAGGGCTTTAAAGAAAACACTTTTACAAGAATGCTGGCTACAATGTAGAAGTACAAATACAAAGCAAGGCTTGTAAAATTTTATCCTTCTTAATCAGAGTAATACTGTTAGAGGGTGACATGATAACATTGTTAACAATTTGAAAAGATGAGAAAGGATAGATGGATGAAGACTTTCCAGTAGTTTGAGGGTCTGAATCAAGTTGACTTATCATAAGATTAAATGCAAGAGATTGAAAATGGAATGTGGGAAGAAAAGATGCTTCAGACAAAGAAATAAGACTGAAAAATTCATCTCAGCAGTGGAGGTTAAAGCAGAAGATATGGGCCTTGTGGCCGATCTAAAAAGGCAGGTCTACAGCAGGTAAATTGTTGTCCTGTAGTGAAATAACTGCTCAGAGGCTGGTATCCCTTCAACAAGTCACCCTTTATTTACTTGTGCGTAGTATACTAGTTGTGGCTAGCCAGCTTGGAGTCAGTCACTTGAACTGGGGAGCATCTACATCCCCTGTTTACATGTTGTTTGCACCTATGTTGTGTGTGTGCAGGTGTGAGACATAGTGAAAGACAGCAGGTGTACAAATCTTTATTCAATTTCCACCACTAGGAAGAAAGGAAACTCCAGCGTGGCTAGTGACAAGCAGTTCCCTTCTCAACAGAGGGCGATGCTGCATGATCAGAAAAGTGAAGGGAAGGGTAGGGATTAAATCAAAATAGAATTGGAGGGGGAGATAAAGCACTTCACTCACTGCAGTGCCCACCTCTCCCTGAACATCTCGAGGATGTTGGTAGACACTGCGTGCTCCTTCTATCCCCTGTTTACATTATTTTTCTTTTAGGGACACAATGACTATAGCACCAGCCAGCACAGAGTCAGTGCCCTAAACTGAGGAGACTCTCAATCTCTTGGTTATACTTTTTTTCCACTTTACCCCGACACTACCGACTAACTGTAGTAGTGCTTATATTTTTCCCAGCACCCATGTTGTGTGTGTGCAGGTGTGAGACACAGTGAAAGACGCAAGGTGTACAAATCTTTATTCAATTTCCACCACCAGGAAGAAAGGAAACACCAGGGTGGCCAGTGACAAGCAATGCCCTTCTCATCAAAGAGCAATGGTGTGTGATCAAGAAAGTGAAGGGAAAGGTAGGGATTAAATCAAAATAGAGTTGGAGGGGGAAATAAAGCACTCCACACCCTGCAGTGCCCACCTCTCCCTGAACAGCTCGAGGGTGTTGATAGATACGACGTGTTTCTTCTATCCCCTGTTTACTCTTTTTCGTGCAGGTGTGAGACAACACTCCTGTTTATTTTTTTTGTAACCCCCACACTACCGCCTAACTGCGGTAGTGCTTATTATTTTTCCCCAGCACCCATGGTGTAGGTGTGTGGGTGTGCAGGTGAGAGACACAAGGTGCACGAATCAAATTTCCCGTTTTTTTTTCTTTGGGACTGAAGTGCAACCAAAAATCCCCCATTTATTTTTTTTTAAAAAAAGGCAATGCAATCTCCTGTTTATTTTTTTTTTCCTTTTTTGTTATTTAACCCCCACACTACCACCTAAGTGCAGTAGTGCTTATTTTTTTCCCCAGCACCCATGGTGTGTGTGTGCAGGTGTGAGACACAGTGAAAGACACAACATGCAAGAATCTTTATTCAAATTCTACCACCAGGAAGATAGGAAAACACCCGGGTGGCCAGTGACAAACATTGCCCTTCACATCAAAGGGCAGTGCTGTGTGATCAAAACAGTGAAGGGGAGGGTAGGGACTAAATCAAAATAGAGTTGGAGGGGGAAATAAAGCACTCCACACTCTGCAGTGCCCACCTCTCCCTGAACAGCTCGAGGGTGTTGGTAGATACGACGTGTTTCTTCTATCCCCTGTTTACTTTTTTTTTCTTTTCTTTTTTTTCTCTCTTTTTACACAGTGAAAGACACAAAGTGCACGAATCTTTATTCAATTTCCACCACCAGGAAGATAGGAAAACACCCGGATGGCCAGTGACAAACACTGCCCTTCACATCAAAGGGCAGTGCTGTGTGATCAAAAACAGTGAGGGGGAGGGTAGGGACTAAATCAAAATAGAGTTGGAGGGAGAAATGATGCACCCCACTCCCTGCGGCGCCCACCTCTCCCTGAACAACTCCAGGGTGTTGGTTGACACCGCGTGCTCATTCTCCAAGGACACCCGGGCCCTAACGTAGCCGCGGAAGAGGGGCAGGCAGTCGGCCCTAACGACCCCCTCCACGGCCCGTTGCCTGGACCTGTTGATGGCCAGTTTGGCCAGGCCCAGGAGCAGACCCACGAGGAGGTCTTCAATCCCCTGTTTACATTATTTTATTAAACAAATTACAAAACAGTTTACAAAAAACATTAACAGCTGTACACAAGAGACAGCAATTTTACAAGGGAGAGGAGCAGCAAAGCTAGGCCCCAAACCCTACTGTTCAACCATTTTACAGGGAGAGGAGGACAAACCTCAAATCCCAGTTCCACATGTGACAAGACAGTGACAATGACATTTGTACATTAGACAATACCATTACATACAAAAGTGCAGACAATACAGACCCAGCAAGCCCCCGCCCTCCCACCTAATCCCCTGTTTACATATATATTTTATTAAACAAATTACAAAACAGTTTACAAAAAACATTGACAGCTGTACACAAAAGACAGCAATTTTACAAGGGAGAGGAGCAGCAAAGCTAGGCCCCGAACCCTACTGTTCAACCATTTTACAGGGAGAGGAGGACAAACCTCAAATCCCAGTTCCACATATGACAAGACAGTGACAATGACATTTGTACATTAGACAATACCGTTACATACAAAAGTGCAGACAATACAAGCCCAGCAAGCCCCCGCCCCTCCCACCTTCCGACCACTCTAAGGCAGCCCACCCCTACCCACCTAATCCCCTGTTTACGTTATTTTATTAAACAAATTACAAACCAGTTTACAAAAAACATTGACAGCTGTACACAAAAGACAGCAATTTTACAAGGGAGAGGAGCAGCAAAGCTAGGCCCCGAACCCTACTGTTCAACCATTTTACAGGGAGAGGAGGACAAACCTCAAATCCCAGTTCCACATATGACAAGACAGTGACAATGACATTTATACATTAGACAATACCGTTACATACAAAAGTGCAGACAATACAAGCCCAGCAAGCCCCCGCCCCTCCCACCTTCCGACCACTCTAAGGCAGCCCACCCCTACCCACCTAATCCCCTGTTTACATTTTTTTTTTATTAAACAAGTTACAAAACAGTTTACAAAAAACATTGACAGCTGTACACAAAAGACAGCAGTTTTACAAGGGAGGGGAGCAGCAAAGCTAGGCCCCGAACCCTACCGTTCAACCATTTTACAGGGAGAGGAGGACAAACCTCAAATCCCAATTCCACGTGTGACAAGACAGTGACAATGACATTTATACATTAGACAATACCGTTACATACAAAAGTGCAGACAATACAGACCCAGCAAGCCCCCGCCCCTCCCACCTTCCGACTGCTCTAAGGCAGCCCGCCCCTACCCACCTTCCGGTTCTCGGTCCACCCCATGCCCCTTCCAGTTCTCGGTCCGCCCTGACACACCTTTCGACCACCTCTAGGACAGCCCGCCCCGGTACCCGCCCAGGGTGACAGCAGTCAGGACGGCCTACCCACCTTCCGGCTTCACTAACCACCCTCAGCACCTTTCGACCACCTCTGGGGCAGCCCGCCCCGGTACCTGCCCGGGGTGACAGCGCCGAGGACGGCTAATCCCCTGTTTACATATTATTTTATTAAACAAATTACAAACCAGTTTACAAAAAACATTGACAGCTGTACACAAAAGACAGCAATTTTACAAGGGAGAGGAGCAGCAAAGCTAGGCCCCGAACCCTACTGTTCAACCATTTCACAGGGAGAGGAGGACAAACCTCAAATCCCAGTTCCACGTGTGACAAGACAGTGACAATGACATTTATACATTAGACAATACCGTTACATACAAAAGTGCAGACAATACAGACCCAGCAAGCCCCCGCCCCTCCCACCTTCCGACTGCTCTAAGGCAGCCCGCCCCTACCCACCTTCCGGTTCTCGGTCCACCCCATGCCCCTTCCAGTTCTCGGTCCGCCCTGACACACCTTTCGACCACCTCTAGGACAGCCCGCCCCGGTACCCGCCCAGGGTGACAGCAGTCAGGACGGCCTACCCACCTTCCGGCTTCACTAACCACCCTCAGCACCTTTCGACCACCTCTGGGGCAGCCCGCCCCGGTACCTGCCCGGGGTGACAGCGCCGAGGACGGCTAATCCCCTGTTTACTTTTTTTTTTTTTTGTTCTCTCTTTTTTTTTCCTTTTTTTTTTCTTTTTTTTTTTTCTTTAACCCCCACACTACCACCTAAGTGCGGTAGTGCTTATTTAATCCCCTGTTTACATTGATCAGCCAGGGCTTCCTGATTGGCCCAGGTTAACAACCTTAATTAAGGCCCTCGTAGTCAACAAGATCCACCTGGTTCCAAACATTACATACAGCTATTTAACAGCCATGACCAGAAAGTAGGACCTCTACCCTTCAGGAACAGCAAGTCGTGCCTATTCCCCATGTTGTAATTTTTAAGTATTTGCATATAAGTATCTCTGCGAAAGTATGTTTTACTTGTTTCATGAGGAGAAAATTAGAATTAGAATCATTTTTAGGCAGTTTTGGAATAAGTATTACACGTTGATGTATCCTGTGTACATCAGAAATTAGAAAGCAGAACAAAAGCCTTTCTCTACAGGAATAGTAGAATAGTGGTTGTATTATATTAACCAACTGTTCTCTTCTGCAGCACTTTCTGTTCTGTTGAGGGGGGTGTAAGTTGTTAATTCAATAATGCTGTCTGCAGTTGACCCTGTGTTAGTTTTACTCAGGTCAGTACACAGGATGGTAATGATGGAATTCTTTCTTGTATTTCATGTGAGAAATTAAGGACTGAAGAACATTGTGACACAACATTGGAAATTTCTTAAGTCAATTTTGAGGGAATTTTAAAGATTAGTCCATGTGCACATTGTGTTCAGAAGACCACAAGAAATAGGAACAAGAATAGGTTGTTCAGTCTCTCAAGCCTGCTCCACCATTCAATAGAATCATGGCTGATCTGACATTCCTCATGTGAATTTTCGTGCCCTTTCCCTGTAACCCTTGATTCCCCCTCTGATCAAGAATTTATCTATCTCAGCCTTAAATGTACATAAGGCCTTTGCTTTCACAGCCGTCTGTGGCAAGGAGTTCCAAACATGCTCAACCTTCTGGGAGAAGGATATAGTCCAACAGGTTTATTTGAAAGCACTAGCTTTCGGAGCGCTGCTCCTTCATCAGGTGGCTGTGGAGTACACGATTGTAAGACACATAATTTATAGCAAACGTTTACAGTGTGATGTAACTGAAATTATATATTGAAAAAAACCTTGATTGTTTGTTAAGTCTCTCATCTGTTGGAATGACCATGTTAGTTTCACTTCTTTCATATGTAAATCGCAAAACTTTTTTAAAAAGTTACATTCTCAAGTGAACTTTAACAATTGGTGTCAGCCCAGATAATGTATTGAAGGTGTTCGCATCCCGGTGTGCTGCTGCCTGTGCCATAATTTTTAGACTGATTCTAATCTAAAAAAAAATTAACAGAATCGTACATGGAGTCACGCAGTTTTTGAGCAAAGTGCAATGTAACTCTGCAAGTACAAATTGACCCCACAAACTTATATGTATATGTTTGTGTGTGTGTGTGTGTGGGGGGGCGGGGGTGTGTTGGGGAGGAGGTGTTGTGAGTGTCTGTGAGAGAGTGTATATGTGAGTGTAAAGGGGTATAAATCTGTGAGAGGGTGCATGTGTGAGCTATAGGGAGAGGTTGAATAAGCTAGGACTGTTTTCCCTGGAGTGTCAAGAGGCTGAAGGGTGACCATATAGATGTTTATAAAATAATGAGGGGCATGGATAGGGGGCATGGATAGGATAAATAGACAAAAACTTTTCCCTGGGGTGGGGGAGTCCAGAACTAGAGGGCATAGGTCTAGGGTGAGTAAAAGAGACCTAAGGGGCAGCGTTTTCACGCAGAGGGTGGTGCTTGAGCTTCAGGAGGAAGTGATGGAGGCTAGTACAATTGCAACATTTAAAAGGCATCTGGATGGGTATCTGAATAGGAAGGGTCTTGGAGGGATATGGGTCAGGTGCTGGCAGGTGGGACGAGATTGGGTTAGGATATCTGGTCAGCATAGCCAAGTTGGACTGAAGGGTCTGTTTCCGTGCTGTACATCTCTATGACTCTATGATCTGCCTTTCTACCTATTTTTACATTGTCTGCAAATTTGGCTACGGTATTTCACTTCCTTCCTCCAAGTCACTAATTTATAGTTGACCTCATAGTTGAGGTCAATAGATGACTAAATAGTTGAGGTCAAGCATTGACCCTTGTGGAAGTCCACTGTTTGTAGGTCACCAATCTGAAAAAGAAGCCCTTATCTCCATTCGTTGTTTCCTGCCCATGAATCAATTCTCCGTATGGCTACACAGTGAGTCAGTATGATGTGTAATTGATTTCAAAAAAGCACTGAGGGAATATTTGGGCACAATGGAGGAATTTAAGTCTAAAATAGAGGATTGATGTAATTATAAATGGAGTTTACACATTTAGCTAAAAAACAATAAAAAATTCAAGGGATGTGGATCTAAAGAAAGGGAATTCATGGAATGCTTACAGGATGGCTTTTTGGAACAGCTTGTCATGGAGCCCACAAGAGAGCAGGCTATTCTGGACCTAGTGCTTTGCAATGAACCAGACTCTATAAAAGATCTTAAAGTAAGGGAACCCTTAGGAAGTAGCGACCATAATATGATAGAGTTCAGTCTGGAGTTTGAAAGGGAGAAGGCAAAATCGGATGTAATGGTGTTACAGTTGAATAAAGGTAATTATGAGGGCATGAGAGAGGAACTGACTAAAATAGACTGGAAGCAGAGGCTAACCAGGAAGACAGTAGAGCAAAAATGGCAGGAGTTTGTAGGTATAATTGAGGACACTGTACAGAGGTTCATTCCCAAGAAAAGAAAGATTAACCGGGGAGGGATTAGACAACCTTGGCTGACAAAGGAAGTCAGGAAATGTATTAAAGAAAAAGAGAGATCCTATAAAGTGGCTAAGAACAGTGGGAAATCAGAAGATTGGGAAGGATACAAAAGCAAACAGAGGATAACAAAGAGTGTAATAAGAAAGGAGAGGATCAAATATGAAGGTAGGCTAGCCAGTAATATTAGAAATAATAGTAAAAGTTTCTTTCAGTACATAAGAAACAAACGACAGGCAAAAGTAGACATTGGGCCACTTCAAACTGATGCAGGAAGCCTAGTGATGGGAGATAAGGAAATAGCAGGAGAACTTAACAAGTACTTTGCGTCAGTCTTCACAGTGGAAGACATGAGTAATATCCCAAAAATTAAAGGGTGTCACGGGGCTGAGTTGAGTATGGTTGCCATTACGAAAGAGATAGTGCTAGAAAAGTTAAAAAGTCTTAAAATTGATAAATCTCCTGGCCCCGATGGGATACACCCTAGAGTTCTGAGAGAGGTGGCTGAGGAAATAACAGAGGCATTGGTTGAGATCTTTCAAGAGTCACTGGAGTCAGGAAAGGTCCCGGATGATTGGAAGATGGCTGTTGTAACCCCCTTGTTCAAGAAAACATCAAGGCAAAAGATGGAAAATTATAGGCCAATCAGCTTAACCTCGGTTGTTGGTAAAATTCTAGAATCCATCATTAAGGATGAGGTTTCTAAATTCTTGGAAGAGCAGAGTCTGATTAGAACAAGTCAACATGGATTTAGTAAAGGGAGGTCATGCCTGACAAACCTGTTGGAATTTTTTGAAGAGGTAACAAGTAGGTTAGACCAGGGAAACCCAGTGGATGTGGTCTATCTAGACTTTCAAAAGGCCTTTGATAAGGTGCCACATGGGAGGCTGCTGAGCAAGGTGAGGGCCCATGGTGTTCGAGGTGAGCTGCTGGGATGGATTGAGGATTGGCTGTCTAACAGAAGGCAGAGAGTTGGGATAAAAGGTTCTTTTTCAGAATGGCAGCCGGTGACGAGCGGTGTCCCGCAGGGTTCGGTGCTGGGGCCACAGCTGTTCGCATTATATATTAATGATTTGGATGAGGGAACCGGGGGCATTCTAGCGAAGTTTGCCGATGATACGAAGTTAGGTGGACAGGCAGGTAGTACTGAGGAAGGGTCTCGACAGGTTGGGAGAGTGGTCCAGGAAATGGCTGATGGAATTTAACGTGAGCAAGTGCGAGGTCTTGCACTTTGGCAAAAAGAATAAAAGCATAGACTACTTTCTAAATGGTGAGAAAATTAATAAAGCCAAAGCACAAAGGGATCTGGGAGTGCTAGTTGAGGATTCTCTAAAGGTAAACATGCAGGTTGAGTCCGTGATTAAGAAAGCGAATGCAATGTTGTCTCTTATCTCAAGAGGGTTGGAATATAAAAGCAGAGATGTACTACTAAGACTTTATAAAGCTCTGGTTAGGCCCCATTTGGAGTACTGTGTCCAGTTTTGGTCCCCACACCTCAGGAAGGACATACTGGCACTGGAACGTGTCCAGCGGAGATTCACACGGATGATCCCTGGAATGACAGGTCTAACATATGAGGAACGGCTGAGGATACTGGGATTGTATTCGTTGGAGTTTAGAAGATTAAGGGGAGACTTAATAGAGACGTACAAAATAATACATGGCTTGGAAAAGGTAGATGCTAGGAAATTGTTTCAGTTAAACGAGGAGACTAGGACCCGTGGACACAGCCTTAGAATTAGAGGGGGTCATTTCAGAACAGAAATGCGGAGACATTTCTTCAGCCAGAGAGTGGTGGGCCTGTGGAATTCATTGCCACGGAGTGCAGTGGAAGCCGGGACGCTAAATGTCTTCAAGGCCGAGATTGATAGATTCTTGTTGTCTCGAGGAATTAAGGGCTACGGGGAGAACGCTGGTAAGTGGAGCTGAAATGCGCATCAGCCATGATTGAATGGCGGAGTGGACTCGATGGGCCGAATGGCCTTACTTCCACTCCTATGTCTTATGGTCTTATAGTGCAGGAAAATGGCACTGAGGCAGGATGTCAGCCTTCATTTAGTTGAATGGTGGAGCAAGCTGAAGTGGTCAAGTCACCCATTCCTCCTGTTTTCATGTTTTCTATTTTTCAGCTATTCTGGGCCTCAGCATTACCAGCGCAGCAACATTACCACTCTGCCACAGCTTTTCTGTGTCAAAACTGTTGACTGGAATGGGAGAGTCGTGCTCACGAGTAGCATCATTGGGTTAAAATATTTTGATTCACTTATCAAACCAAGTAATTTTTTCCCTTTTGGTCTTCCTATCCAGAATAAAAGAAACTTTCACCATGTTTCTTTAATGAATTCAAAACAATCTATTTATTATAAAAAGTTGATTCTAAAAGCAGGTGGAGGAGTGGTTAACAACTAAGCTATAATTTGGATTTAGAACACTATCACCTTTGAATCACAAAACAAATCACTCACATAACAGAACTGTGCAGGAATGATATGTAAAAAGGCCAGTTGAAAAAGAACCCTTCATCTTATAAACAAAAGATAGAATTTGATGAATTTTTATAATCCACGATGACTCGTGTTGTCAAACTCAAATTGCTGAAAGTTGGTGATGAATGGAAGATCTTCCAAACAAGGCTTCAATTTAGGTAGAAACATTCTTGTTCCAGTCCTTGAAAAGCAGTTCAGCTTTCCACATTTCATGATTGTCAAGGTGCTGAAATATGGGAACTTTATCAGCTTCCTAAATACTTCAACCAAGACAGAATTTCAGGAGAAAAAGACTTTACTACAAACCTGGGAGGCTTTTTCTCTTCTAACAATCCTTAGGTTTTTGCAATAGAAAACCAAAATCTGAAAGGCAACCATCAGTACAGGACCCCACAGTCTCTTCCAACCATGTTTTCCAGCAAGCAAAGACAATAAAATTTATCTTTAATAACTCTGTAAGATTTGCTTTGCTGGTTTACCAAAGCACTTGATTTTATCAGGTGGTTTACACCCCGCATTAAACTGTTGACCTAATTCCTTGATGAAACCCCATTTAATCTAGAAAGAGTCCAAACAATTCAGTTTTTCAGATAGTCTATAAATATTTAGTCCCAACAGTTTTGAAAAGTTGTTTGTAATTTACGGCTTGCCAGATGTATTGTTGTGAGATGATGGTGCATACTTTAACATAAAA
The DNA here is from genome assembly GCF_037043375.1 of Chiloscyllium plagiosum. NCBI lineage: Eukaryota > Metazoa > Chordata > Chondrichthyes > Orectolobiformes > Hemiscylliidae > Chiloscyllium > Chiloscyllium plagiosum. Next base: position 40,266,648 of record NW_028270158.1, on the reverse strand, counting down.
GTTTGTAATGTTTCTGAAAATGGAGTTGAATGTGCTCTAATGCTAATATTTCACCTAGCATGAATGATATTGCAGAAAGAAATGTGCAGATTGTGAAGAGGTCTATGCAATTGTATTTGCTCAGGGACAAGGTATGTTGTAATTCGATGTCTTGCAATTTATCTACCAGAGCAACAGTAGATGCCACTTCCCTAGTCCTATACTCATATTGGAACATCTGGATAATAAGAATATAATAAGCCTAATCAGGCTGCTACTCAATGAACACAGCTCTACCTTCAACATTATAATTCCAACCAAATTAACTTTCAACCTCTGAGACCGAGGCCTCTGCTCTACCTTCTGCAACTGACCCACAGACTGCAATCAGTGAAGGTAGGCAACCACACCTCCTCCACAATACCAGGGCCTGGCAAGAATGCATACTCAGCTGCCTACTGTACTCCCTGAACACTAATGACTGTGTGGCTGAATTTCATCTGAACTCCATCTACAAATTCGCTGAAAGATCACCATTGTAAGCTGGATATCAAACAGTGACGGGAAAGAGATAAAATGCTTGGTGACATGGTGCAAAGATCAAAATCTCTCCCTCATGTCAGCAAAACTAAAGAGCTGATCATCAACTTCAGGAAACAAGGAGGAGGACATGCCCTATCTATATCAGCAGATGGAGATGGTCGAGAGTGTCAAGTTCCTAAGAGTGACGATCACCAACAATCTATCTTGAACCAACCGTGATGTGATAGTCAAGAAGTACAACAATGCCTCTTCTTCCTCAGGAGGCTAAGGAAATTCAGCATGCCCATCAGGAGCCTCACCAACTTTTACAGATCCACAATGAAAGCATCCTGTCTGGATGGAAAACTGCTTGGTATGGCAACTGCTCTGTCCAGGACTGTAAGAAACTGCAACAACCACACCATCATGCAAGCCAACACTCCATCCATTGACTCCATCTACTCTTCTCATTGCTGTGGAAAGGCAGCCAACATCATCAAAGTTCCTTCCAACCGCTGTCATAATCTCTTCCAAACTCCTCCATCAGGAAGAAGCTATAAAGGCTTTAACACACATACTAACTTGTTCAAGAACAGCTTCCTTCCCACTGTTATTAGATTTCTGAAAGGACCTCTCAAATTTCAAATCTAATGTTGATCTGGCTTTTTGTACACCTTCTTTACAGTCGTAACTTTGTATTCCTTGCTCTGTTCAATCACCCTATGATCTATTTGTCTTTGTATGTTATGATCTGCTGCATTGCATATAAATAAAACTTTTCACTGTATTTAGATACATGTGGCAATAATAAATCAAATCAAATCAATTCCCATCTTCAATTTTCTTTTCTGCAAAGAAACAAATCCTAGACCCTACAACATGTTGCGTATCTTACACATTAGTTTTTAAACCACTCTTTGGACAAAGGTTAGTCTGCTTAAGCCTGATACCAAAGCAAACTAAGAGGAAAGAAAGGCAAAGTGAAGATGCATCATGATACATAAGGCATGAAATTTGGAGGGTTTGGGTCAGAATGTCATTGTGAAACAAGCCACTGAAGTGATAAGGAGAAGTACGTGATTGAAATTGTTGGAAAGGGCTAGTGCTTTCACATATCTAGTAAAAATTGGAGAGTCTCCATCTATCCATCTATCCATGCACATAATTTGTTTTAAAGAGCAATGCTGATGAAAGGAGATCGTGAGGAACCTGCTAGTCCAAACAATCCAAAGTGAAAGAATGAAATAAAAAGTTTCAAATAAATTGAAAGCTTACTCATGACACAAAACCCACCAGTGAAGCAAAGTGAGTCAGAGCATTTGATTGTCTAAAATTGATCAGTGTTATAATCTCAAGGGAGTCAATGTCACAGTTCAGTTTGTTAAATTTTGATGTATTAGAATTTTAAAGTGCAAACTGAATGTAGTATATTGTAGGGCTGCACTCTGTTCCATTGGGAGATGCAAATAAAGTTCATTAACTGATGGATGTCTGCAGCTGCGAATGTGTTACGGAGTGTAATGCAAACCATTGATCGTGTTATTGGACTGGTCCAGAAGCCTGGTTAAACATTTAGAAGATGCTTGTTTAAATCACTCCATGGTAACTGGGGAATTAATAAACGAGGAACAAAAGTTAGTCTTAATGATGGTGACCATAGAATTACCATTTGGCCTAAACTAGTTAATTCACTAATGTCATCATGGAAGGAAATGCATCATCTTTTTGTGGTGTGGCTTGCATGTAATTTGAGACCCGCAGTAACTGATTCTTAACTAATTTTTGAATGGTCCAGCAAGTCACTGAGTTGTAGCTCTGGAAAGCTCAGTATTGTGGGTGAGTTCATACCAAATATGGACGGCAGTGGTTGAAGGCGACTGTGTGCCACAATCTTTTTGAGGACAATGAAGGATCTGGAACAAATTTTGGTCTTGGTAATAACGCCTGCATCCACGAGTAAAGAAAAAAGAACATGACAAACAACAACAAAAAAGTGCCCCATCAGTGAGGCAAAGAAATCTCTGTGGCAATTGTGCCACAGTCTAGATGAACAACAGGGGAAGTTGATGGAATTGGACTTTGAAATGATAAGTTACTGGTAGAAGCTAAAAATTGTTGAATTTAGTTTCATTGACTTTGAGCTGGAGGGAATTTTGACGACTATGTGATTTAATGTTAGCTGTGAGAACAACGATCTCACTGTTTATACATTTAATTTTGCAAAGAGTGTTATGTAATTTGAAGTGCTTTCCTCTGTTTATTTTTCCTTTATTTAAACTTCAGTTTTCTCTCAGTCTTTGCATAGTTTTTGGATTCGTGTGGAAACATGTTTCAAGGATGGAGGGGCTGGGTCACCATACTTAACTGAGGAAAATTGACAAGTGGGTTCAGCAAGACAATCAACTATTAATGGTATTGAGGTTGAGCTTAGTTTCTTTTCCCCATGTAGCACTCATAGCCTCATATATTTTACAGCAGGCGTTATTGAAGGCTTATAAAAAGTGGGAACCTTAAATGAATTATGTCCCCACCCTCTTCCTAATCCAGGACAAATGAAGCCTGTTAAACACTGGAATTTTTTTACTTGTCCGTATCAGTTACATAATGTTCAGTGTTTCGTTCAGCTTAAAACAACAAAGAAGGGAGTATAGCCCAGTAAACTACAGGCATGCTGCTGCCACCCATGATTTATAACTGGATGCATAATCTGTAAAGTCTTTTCAATCCATTCCATGTCTACATGGACCTAGTCCTGTTGTCCTAGTTCTCTTTGCTGCATGTCTTTACTTTGCTGCTGCTTTAGATCAGTACATCTGCTATCAGCATCATTTTGGGCAGTACTGTTCCAAAGTAAAAAAAAACATGTGGCATAACATTAATGATTTGATTATAGGAGAATACTTTAAGTACAAAGTGTTCCTAAATTATCTAAGTTTCCAGTCTGTTTCCAATTTTCTGCTCTGACAAGCTAAAAACAGTGCATCACACTGGGCTTTGGCTGCACAAACTTCTTTTCAGTTTTTCAAATGGACAACATTCATTTGTGATCCTAAATGATCATTGGTAACATTAGAACAGTCAAAGCATTAGAATAGAGCCTGATCATCTTGTCACCCAACATCCAAACATGGAATTTGCAACAGAAATTCCTGATCAATGATTAGAACTGGGACATTTAAATTCAGTTCTTTCGTCCTTGTCTTAAGGATACAGTATTGCTACATTTGTTGATCTTTGCAAATCTTCAATTTAAAGTTTCCATTTTAAATATAATCATACCAGAGAAAATGTCACCTGGAAATAGTATTTCATGCTACAGTTGTGATACACTGAGGAAATGAAACATTAAAATTTTCTGAAGTGCGCAAATGTATAAATTGAAATCATTTATCTGCTTTTATGGAAATCCTGCAGCAAATGTAACAATTCTTGGCAACCCAGACATGTACTTACCTGAATTCAAATGTAAATGATGTGCACTGATGGATTTTTTGAAAATTGAGAATGTTCTTGAAAATATTACAAAAACTTAAGATTACAAATTGCCTAATTTCGGTCCCATATGTTGTATTTAACTTTTGTAAATTGTTCACTCTTAAAATTCCAGATTAAAGATTGCATGATTAATTTATTGAAAATGCCTGACAACGTCTCCCCATATGTACTTGGGCAGGTTCTAAATTGCAATTGCTATTTCTAGCCCACTCAAGAAGAAACTCCTTTGCTTAACTGTGTCTACCAGCATTACTGACCCTGTATCAAAAGTACTATACTACATAATTGAAAGGCTGTTCTTTATGGCAACCTGTTAAATATAGACCATTGGGATAGATCTTCAGCCCAGGAAGAGCAGATGGAGGATAGACTGTCTGTGATATCAAGTCGATTTGGTGTACTGATTTACACACAGATGATAGATATCTTGTCAGAGAAAAAGTAATGATGATGAACAAGAAGAAAGAGTAGAATGGAAATCCTGTCAGAGAGTTCTGAAGAAGGGTCACCAGATCATTGACTCTGCTTTCTCTCCATAGACGCTGCCAGATCTACCTTACTAAAAAGCAACACCTCATATTTATCTAAATTAAATGCCATATGCCACTTCTCAGTCCATTGGCCCGTCTGGTTATGCACATTGACAGGAAGAATAGAGCTGAATATTATTTAAATGGAGAAAAACTACAGAAAGCTACTGAATAGAGGGTTTTGGGAGTCTTCAACTTGAAATCTCAAAAAACTAGCTTCTGAATTCAATGGATAACTGGGAATTTTTGGCCTTTATTTCAAAGGTAATGGAGCACAAAAGTTGGGAAGTCTTGTTAAAATAATATACTGTAAGTGACTAGTTAGACTGCAGCTGGAATATGTGAACAATTGTGGGTCCCTTGCCTAAGGAAGGATATAGTGGCATTGGAGGTCATCCAGAGAAAGTTCACTTGACTGATACCCATTTGATGGGACTGTCTTATGAGGAGTGAATATGTTGAGCCCACACTCATTGGAGATTTTAAAAAAGAGATGACCTTCTTAAAACAATAAGATTTTTACTGGATTGGCAAGGTAGATGTGGAAAGAGTGTTTCCCCTTGTGAGAGAATCTAGGACCAGAGATTATAATCCTCAGAATAAGGGGTCGGTCTTTTTAAGACAGAGAGCAAGAGGAATTTCTTCTGTCAGAGGGTTTGTTAGCATTTGTTTTCCACATATCCTTTACACAGAAGGCTGTTGAGGCTGGATCATTAAGTAAATTCAGGGCTGAGTTAGACAGTATTTTAATTAGCAAGAGAATCAGGAACTCTGGGGAAAACGCAGTAAAGTGGAGTTGAGGATTACCAGATTAACTCTGATCTCATTGAGTGGCAGAGCAGTTTTAATGGGCTAAGAGGCCTGCTTCTGTTCCTTAGAATTATGGCTTTACGGAAGCCCCAAGCTAAGAGGCAAGAAAATGGTGAGCGTGGCAAGCTGCAGAGGAAATTAATTAACCTGAAAAATAACCAAATAATTTGCCACTTTTGTCCCTTAGTGTGTCACTGCTATGATAAAACTATAGCTTGCTTTGTAGTTAGCTACACTGTGACTAGAAAAATAATTTACCCTTGTTGATATCATGAGTGCTGATGCATCTATCCATGAAAGTCAAAGGGATGCTACTTCCACAAAGAGTAAGAGCAAGAGTGTGAAAGACAAGTGTGACTGATTAATCTGTGGTATGAGAGTGCATTCAGGAAAAAAAGACTACTCTCAAAAAGCGCTTTGCAACACTGCATATGCATTTTCAGAGGTATTTTCTGACAGGAAGCAGTCAAAGGCCACAAAAATCACAAAGTACAAAGTGCATTGAATTGAATTGAATTCATTGTCATGTGTACCGAGGCACTGTGAAAAGCTTTGTCTTGCGAGCAATATGGGCAGATCACAGAATTAAGTAGTATAGATAAGTAAATAATAGGTAAACAACGGCAAAAACTAAAACACAGGTACAAGCGTATGTTTGTGAGTCCACTCAGTATTCGAACAACAGTAGGGTAGAAACTGTTTCAAAGCCAGCTGATGTGTGTGTTCAGGCTTCTGGACCTTCTCCCCGATGGTAGACGTTGTAGAAAAACTGCCAGGTTGGGATGGATCTTTGAGAGTGCTGGTGGCCTTTCCGTGACAGAGGGCTTGGTAGGTGGATTCTGTAGATGGGAGGTTGGCCTTTGTGATTGTCTGAGCGGAGTTCACCACTCTCTGTAACCGTCTCCGACCTTGAATGGTTCAGTTGCCATACCAGGTAGTGATACATCCAGACAGAATGCTCTCGATGGCATACCTATAAAAGTTGGCAAGGGTATTCGCTGTTATGCCAAATTTCCTCAGCTGCCTGAGGAAGAAGAGATTTGTTGGGCCTCTGTAACCAGCGCGTCCACATGAAGAGTCCAGGCAAGCTTGTTGTGGATGACCACTCCCAGGAGCTTGACACTCTTCACTCATTCCATCTCTGTGCTGTTAATGTGTATGGGGCATGAGTAACTTCCTGCCGAAAATCAATAATGAGTTCCTTGTTTTTGTGGGCATTGAGAGCTAGGTTGTTCTCAGTGCACCATTTTTGCAGGTCTTCCACCTCCTGTCTGCAGTCTGTTTCGTCACCATTTGAGGTTCGACTGACTGTGGTGATGTCATCAGCGAATTTGTAAATGGCATTAGTTTGGTATTTGGTGACGCAGTCATGGGTATACAGTGAGTACAGTTAGGGGGCTGAGTATGCACCCCTGGGGGCTCCAGTGTTGAGTGTTAGTGAGTATGAAGTATTGTCCCCAGTCTTCACTGATTGTGGCCTGTGGGTCAGGAAATGGAGGATCCAGTTGCTGAGAGTGGGGCTTAGTCCGAGATCGCTAAGTTTAATAATCAGTCTCGAGGAGATAATAGTGTTGAAGGCTGAACTGTTCTCCTGGCTTACAGGCAAAAGCTCAAGCAGGAGACCCTCTCCCGGATACAGGTCCAGTGCGGGTCGACGGAGGCAGAGGATCAACTCCGGTGCTGTCTGGAATCAACTGATTGTGCCGTGTTCAAACAATCTGCAGGTATCTTGGACGAATACGCCACACCGTCACAGACTTTATCAGCAAGTGTGTGGAGGACTGCATAGCAAGGAAGTCAATCCTTGTGTTCTCCAACAGGAAACTCTGGATGGATCAAGACATACAGAATCTGCTAAAAACCAGACGTGAGGTCTTCTGATCAGAAGACCCATTCAAATTTAAGGAATCCAAGTATGACCTTTGCAGAGCCATTAAGATAGTCAAGGACCAATACTGATCCAAACTAGAGACCCAGACAGACACCCGGCGACTATGACAAGGACTGAGTGACATCACAGGTTCTAAAAAGAGATAGTGCAAGATAGTAGAAGATGATACATCCCACCCAGCTCAACTCAACGCCTTCTATGCTCGTTTTGAGCAGAATTTCGGCAGAGAGGTAACACCTATTCCAACAAGTCGTGACGAATCTATCCCAACAGTCACTGCATTAGAGGTCAGATCAGTTTTCCTTCATGTGAATCCATGGAAAGCGATGGGACCAGATGGAGTACCAGGCCGTGCACTCAGAGCATGCGCAGATCAACTGGCAGAGGTCTTCTTGGACATCATCAACCTCTCCTGCAGCAGGCCACTGTCCCTGCCAAGAGGGCCAACATCATCCCTGTGCCTAAGAGGGCTCATGCAGTATGTCTCAATGACTACCACCCAGTGGCCCTAACTTCGGTGGTTGTGAAGTGCTTTGAAAGGCTGGTCATGGCATTAATCAACTCCAGCCTCCCCACTACTCTTGACCTACTCCAATTTGCTTATTGGACCAACAGATCCACGTTAGATGCCATATCACTTGCCCTTCACTTCTCCCTAGAACATCTTGATACCAAGAACAGCTATGAAGAGTTGGCAATCTTTCTTTTCCTTTAAGGAAAGCTAATATGGCAACGAAAATATCTTTCAAAGTTTGTCATTATTTGACCAAGCGCAAGGCAATATTTACAGATGGTGAGATTGTGGGAGGCATGGTGGTTGTAACGACCCAAAATTTATTCCTAGATTTCAAAAACAAGTCTGAAGTTATATCTGACCTTTCAGATGTGCTGTTAGGAGTAAGAACCATTGTGAGAAATCTACAGTATTTGAGTTATCAACCAATGCGATGAAAGAGTTAGAGAGGAATTTAAGTGCATACAAGTCATTTTCTATTCAATAAAATGCTGCTCAGCTGTAATAACAACCCACGGCATGCCAGCAATGATCAGGTATCATGTCAGTTTCATTGCAATGTGTAATGCAGACCTGATTTCCCTTCTTTCTTGAACTATGACTGTATCATTCGTCAAGAGATGTTTTGTGCTGAAGAAATGGGGATAGATCATATTATGTCTTCTGTTGTTAGGCTTATTAATTAGAATTGTGCAAAAGCCAAGCAACGTCAAAGATACAAGTCATTTCTTGATGAACTGTTGTTCGAGTATTTTTTAGCAATTTTTTTGCTGCACACTGAAATCTTATTAGAGGACAAGTACTGTGCAGATTTCTTTGACTTTTGTTAGAAATCAAAGCTTTCATGGAGTCAAGAAATGAAGATAACACCCAGTTATCAAACTTTCAGCCATTGCCCGATATGACAGAGAAATTGAATGGGTTGAGCTGTGAATTGCAAGAGAAAGAGAAAATTATTGCTGTTATGGTTTGTGCAATCAAGTGTTCAAGTTGAAACTTAAGCTACTGGTACAGCAAATCCAGAAAAGGAACATTTTCCTTCTGTAATCCAAATACTAGCAGAAAATGAAGTTGCTGCTTGGATTCTGGACGTTGAGAAGTACAGTGGTTTCCTGACCAGCTTTTGCTAAGAGTTCAGCAACAGGTTAACAATTTTGAGCATTTGGAAATCTGCATGGTGTTTACTTCAAATTCCTTCCTGGAAATGTATGTTAGTGACATTTCTGAACAAATTAGTGTACTATTTAACCTTGATTGTGTCACTGGAAATGAGATTATCAGCCTTCAAAATTACATTCATTTGAAATCAAGTCAATATGTTACAAATTTCTGGATTGTCACAGATAGTGAAAAGTCCAGCAACATCTGTAAAGCTGCAATGCAAGTGGATTTTTGATTTGGTTCAGTCAATGTTTGTGAATCCACCCTTTCTAACATGAATTTAATCAAATCAAAATTTTAAATCTACCTGACTGATGAACACCCTAATGCCTTCTTTCTGGGTACACATCAAATCACAGGACTGGTGGGCAGTTTGAAGTTTCAAATTCAAATAAAGGTGAATATGAATTTTCTAAAATTTTAAGCACATGTATATAGTTTTGTAACTGAACTGTAATAACTAACATGTACCTTTATAAATTCATTTATTTCCTGTATATGCTTTTTTAGCTTGTTATATTTTTCATTAATCAGAAGTAGCTGTTGTTAAGAAAAAGGTTGACAACCTCTGATGTACAGGTGGGTGTGCAGCCTAACCTCTCCCTACATAAGCCTTTAAATGTGATGAGCAGCCTTGCTGAATCTTCACTGTTCTGCACCAAGTTGAGTTAATAAGGATCCTTGGTTTGCTTGTACTCTGATAAGCCAGATCGTAGGGGGCTCAATATGGGCTGTCTTCCAATTTATTTCTGCTGCTATCCTCGTCCTCTACATCAGTGGGGCAGACCATTACACACCCATTTCCTTTTCGGTGACAATATTGCTTTATTATATTCACATGAGAATGTGTGTGTTTTTCTGATATCTAGGATGTCAATCAATTAATTTGCTTTCTGAAGCCTCTTTGCGATTCCATATGGGCCACTTGAATTGGGCAATTAATTAGAAAGAGTACAAACACAATCTCTTGACTGAAAGGTTCAGGCTGTGGCATGTTTGTCTGACTTTTGTCTCATCACTGTTTGTGTGATTTTGAAATGTCGTTGGTCCACTTCACAGACATGCAGGAGTTTCTTTTGGAACTTTGCTATATAGTTTAACGTAGAAAATTATTCCTTTTGTTCTAAAAGTCTCAGAGTTTTTCGAGAGACCCTGTTATGATGGATGCTTTTAAAAAATATATTAGTATCATTTATTTATACGTTTGGATTTTTCTATTTGAACCAGTGACATATAGAATTTTCTGTGTGTCTGACTTGGGTTAATGACTAACTTGTGAGTATTTCTGTACTGATGGTGATTTCTTTTAACACAATTTAGGAGAGATGAATTCCAAGAACAATTTTTTTTGTTGTTTTCATTGAGGAGAGTTTATGAGCAAACAATATATAGAGTATAGAAGATTAGGCTTTCTAATGGAAGATTCTGGACTTCCTTTCATCCTAGGGAGAAAAACCCATAGCTTAGAGAGAAACCTTATCATGTTAGTTTCAGTTTGGGACAGTTCTCCAGGGTTCGTAGCTGAAGGTAGATATGTAAAGCAGTTAGTCCTGAGAAAATTAATTTAGATTAAAAATAAATTCCTTCAGATTAAGGAGTTTAGCATTTGTTCCAGACCAGAAGTGTTTAGGTAAAACCCTGACAAGGGTATTTAAAGTTGAGAACATTTAAGCTGAGGTGTATGAAGGCACCAGAAAAAAAATTACATGATTTTTTTGATGGACATTAAAAATAAACAAGTGGAGATGACAGAAAAAGGGATTCTATTTGGATGGGGACTGTAAAGTGATGTTTTGTAAACTGTATAAGAGTGCCTTTTGGAGCTGTAAAGGAGCATTATGAGATTATACTTGATTATGTATTTCAAAATCTTTAAATGCATATTATATATTTTATGCTTTCTTTTGCATAATAAACCTCTGTTTTATTGTTAAAGCCAAATCTGCAATGTTGCATGCTTATATTTCAATGAGAGACTACCTTATTCAAGCCAAATTAAAAAAAAAATCAAAATCTGAAATATCAAGCCAGATTTGACATGTCCAGCAATAATATTAACTGGGTTCATAACATTTTCCCTTGGCATCTATATAACTAATTCAAATGAAATAAAACTGGTGAATTCATTGGATGAATCCCTCATGACAAAAAAATCTAATCTTTTACTCCCATCACCAGGGTACTCATGGCATTATGCCCTGGTCATTGTTTTTAAGTCCGGTGGTACTGTTCTATCACCCCTATGACTCTGCGTAAGGTACTGAAGACTTCTACTGGGTCATATTCAAATTACTCATGACTTCCTGAAATATTTTGGACATGAAATGTGAGTCCTGGCACAATAACTCCTGCAAAGCCTATGGGGTATACTAATTACAAAATCCCTCTATGGAGCTCATTGAGTATGAGTCCCCATGGTAACAGGCAATGGCTTGTCCAGCTGAAATTTAACACCTGAGCCCTTTATAAAGCAGACTGTTGCCAAAATAGCTCAGTTGGGAGAGTATTACACTGAAGGTCTCAAGATGCCTGGTTCAACCCTGTGTTTTGGCAAAATAAACAGTTCCTTTCCATATCAGCATTTGTTTAGGCTCTCTTGTCATGCAGTAGTGGTGCCCCTACCCCTGGACTTTGAGGCCCGGGTTCAAATCCCATCTGCTCCAGCAGTCTGTAATTACATCTCTGAACAGGTTGATTAGGAAAAATAGGTCAATAAAATAAACAAGAATGCAAATCATCTGCACCAGCTGACAAAAAAATCAGACTGCAGATTGGTTCTTGTAGTGCAATGGTAGTGTTCCTGCCTCTGAACCAGGAGACCTGGATTCAAGTCAAACTTATTCCAGAGGTGTGCATTAACATCTCTGAACAAGTTGATTGGGGTAAATATCTGTAAAGCAGACCATGGATGGCCCCCTTGTGGCACAGTAGTAGTGGTCCTACCCCTGGACTCAAGAGGCCTGAGTTCATGTCCCATCTGCTCCAAAGGTGTATAATAAGGTTGATTAGAAAAATAGTTTTTTTAAAAAAACAGACCAAAGGAGAAGTCTGCAGAAATATCTGTCTCAGGCTGTGACTAGCCAACGTATGCCATGGGTAGGTGCTCTGATTTGGTACTCAACAACAATGGATGTTCCTTTCCAGTCAGGTTTCCTAAGTTATTACTTTGGTGATAAGAGTAAAGAAAAGCTTTAGACAGCCTTGCCTTTCAAAGAACCAATGTGGGAAACTGGAACCTTATGATGTGCAGAGAATTGGTCGCAGTAAGCTGAAACAATGGGATACATTCTTTAGGAAAATGGGATTACAGGGGATCACTGACAAAAAGCCATCCTCCTGACCACTTGTGGGGACCTGACTTTCCTCACCATAAAGAGTTTAACCTACTTGGCAGCCCTGGTGTCAAAATGTTTTGACAAGCTCATAGGTATATTAACAGATGCCTACAATCCCAAACCATCTGTTATTTACTGATTTAACACAGCAAATGGACTTTCTGGGGAACTAATTCCTGAATTGTTGATGAGACTGTGGAAATTAGCAAAACACTGAGTACAGATCAGGAATTTGTGAAATTGTTAAAGGATCGATTGGTTTGTGGAATTAATAATATTGTGACTTAAATGAAGCTACTGACTGAACATAATCTGGACCCCAAGAAAGCTATAGATGTGCCTTTTTCCAACAAAGATGCAGAAGAAGGGGCTGAAGAACTCCAGGGTCCTTTGACAGTAGCAGCCTCAGCCTTGGGCTATGCTCATACTGCAGAGCCAAGTCCACAGTGAACAATTGTGGTGGCTCATGTTAGTTGCCCAGGAAGAGTGGTTGGAGTTGAAGGCTGCAAGGTTCCAGAACAGATTGGGAAGTTTCTCCACAATACGCTGAGGAGCAAGAGTTTCCATACCACACTTATAGTCATGAGGTTTGCCCCAGACAAGACTACTGAGAAAGGCAACATGTGTACTGCCCAGACAGTAGGGCTAAATTATCTCAAGATAGGAACCCATGAAAGTCGAATGAAGAGATTTCTGTACTGTCTCAAAACAATTCAAGGAATAACTTTGCAGTTTATTCATTTAAATTTGGTGTCAAAGTGGCAATTTGCCCATTGAACTAATTTGTCTGTCAGTTCAAATTAAAGCAAAGTTCCTCAATTTGTTATGCTCAGACTCCAGGCATGATTTCCCAAATTATTGTGGCTCCAATCAGGATATCCCAAAACCTAAAGCTCCCAGGTGAGGAGAGATGAACTGTCTCCCCTTCTTTATTCATCTGCCTCCTTGGTTGGTTGGTTGGAACAACATTAATTTAAAAATATAGCCCTTTCCTTGTGGATACTTTTCTCCCAGGCACAAATAAATTTATGTTTTAAAAGATAGGAACCAATTTAACCAGGCTTTCTTGAATGAACAAGGAGTTTAATAGCTAGTAATAATAAGAATCATAAATAATTAAATACCTATATGCATACATATACACAGATTAGAAATAAGAAATTAATTTAAAAAATAAGTAAATAAAAATTGCAGGACTAGTCTATGAATTGATTATGAAAAGATGATAAGAGAGCATTACAGCTGTTCTTGGGTTGCATCGGTCGCATCGATAATGGCAGTAGAAAATTGATTTACAAGTTTATTAGTTTTGTAGGCTGATTCCTGATTCCTTTTTAAACTGGTTTGCATCACTTTGGGAGAGAGAATTTCTTTCTTTCCCAGTTATGCAGGGGTACTTACTGGCTGTTCTCAAACTGTGACTTCTATAACATACAAAACACACTATAACCCATAGCAGCCCTAATAATGACACAGATTAATGTTGAAACTCTCTTTTAATGAGTGGCACTGTGGCAGTGGTTAGCACAACTGCCTGACAGCACCAGGGACCTAGGTTTAATTCCACCCTTGGGTAACTATCTACGTGGAATTTGCATGTTCTCCCTGTGTCTGGATGGGTTTCCTCCCACAATATAAAAATGTGTGTGTTAGGTGGTTTGGCTATGCTAAATTGCCCAAAGACTCCAGGGATATGCAGGCTATGGGAAATGCAGGGTTACAGGGATAAGCTCTGGTGGTGGTGGTGGTACTGGTGTGGGTGGGATGTTGTTTGGAGAGTTTGATTTGAACCTTAGGTGACTATCTGTGTCGACTTTGCATGTTCTCCATTTGCTGTGTGTGTTCCTGTCAGCTGTTCGGGTTTCCCCGAACAGTCCAAAGATGTGCAAGTTAGGTGGATTGGCCATGCTAAATTGCTCATAATGTTCAGGGATATGTAGGTTAGGTGCATGAGCCACAGGAAATGCAGGATTACAGGGATGGGCCTGGGTGGGATGTTTTTCAGACGTTTATGTGGACTTGTTGGGCCGAATGGTCAGTTTCCACATTGTGGGGATTCTATGATTCTTGTCCAAATCAGACTGTAACATCTCTGCATCCTAGTCACAGTTCACTCTTCCACCGAGCTTAGGTCACTGTCCCAACCAGCTTTGTGTCATCTGCAAACTTGAGGATATTACATTTACTTCACTCATCTAATTCATTAATATATGTTGTAAAAGCTGGGGTCCAAGCACCGATCCCTGTGGAACCCAACTATTGTGTCAGCCTTATATATATTGCTATTATTTTCCTTACATGTTAATTATCCCACAGAAGTACATCGAGTATATTAAAAGAAAAAGAATAGCTAGAGAGAGAAGAGGGCCCCTCATGGACCAAAGTGGATATGTTTGTGTAGAACCACAGGAGATAAGAGAGGTTCTCAATGAATATTTCTCCTCTATGTTTACCATGGAGAAGGACATGAAGACTTGGGTACTTGGGGAAGTTAGTGGTCATATGTTGGGGACAGTCCATATCGCAGTAGAGGAGGTGTTGGATATATTAGAATGTGTGAAGGTGGATAAATCTCCTGGTCCTGACCAGATATATCCAAGAACACTGCAAGAGGCTAGAGAAGAAATTGCAGGTGCTCTGGATGATATTTTTGCATCATTGTTAGCCACAGGCGAGGTTCCAGAAGGCTGGAGAATAGCGAATGTTTTATGATTATTCCAGAAAGGCTGCAAAGAAAAACCTGGAAACTATAGACAAGCTTAATATCTGTGGCAGGTAAGTTACTTGAGGAGATTCTGAAGCATAAGATATACATGCATTTGGCAAGACAGGGTTTCATTAGGAGTAGTCAGCATGGCTTTGTGAGTGGGAGTTTAGATTAAAGCACAGCAGATCAGGCAGCATCCGAGGAGCAGGAAAATCGATGTTTCGAGCAAAAGCCCTTCATCAGGGAGCCTCCAGGGTGGAGAGATAAATGGTGGTGGTGGTGGTGGTGGGGAGTGCTTTGGAGAAGGTAGCAAAGAGTACAATAGGTGAATGGGGGTGAGGTGGAGGCGATAGGTCAGAGAGGAGGGTGGGGGAAGGTAGCAAAGAGCATCCCCATTCACCTATTGTATTCTTTGCTACCTTCTCCCCAGCTCCCCCCCATTTATCTCTCCACCCTAGAGGCTTCCTGCCTCCATTCCTGATGAAGGGCTTTTGCCCGAAACATCGATTTTCCTGCTCCTCGGATACTGCCTGACCTGCTGTGCTTTTCCAGCATCACTCTAATCTAAACTCTGGTTTCCAGCATCTGCAGTCCTCACTTTTGCCTTTGTGAGTAGGAGATCATGCCTCACAAATCTGTTAGAGTCATCAGGAAGGTTGATGAGGGCAGGGTGGTAGATGTAGTCTATATGGATTTCAGTAAGGCCTTTGATAAGGTTCCACATGGTAGGCTGCTCTGAAGGTTAGATCGCACGGAATCCAGGGCAAACTGGCAAACTGGATACAAAATTCGCTTGATGATAGGAAGCAGAGGGTAATAGTGGAAAGGTTGCTTGTCAGACTGGAAGCCTGTGACTAGTGGAGTTGCCTCAGGAGTCAGTGCTGGCCCCATTGCTATTCGTTATCTATATCGATGATTTGGATGAGAATGTACAAGACAT
Organism: Chiloscyllium plagiosum; assembly: GCF_037043375.1. Lineage (NCBI taxonomy): Eukaryota > Metazoa > Chordata > Chondrichthyes > Orectolobiformes > Hemiscylliidae > Chiloscyllium > Chiloscyllium plagiosum. The sequence continues at coordinate 40,250,764 of NW_028270158.1, read as the reverse complement.
GATTAGTAAGTTTGCAGATGACACTAAAATATGTGGTTTCGTGGACAGTAAGGAAGGTTATCATAAATTTCAGCAGGGCCTTGATTAGCTGGGGATGTGGGCCGAGAAATGGCAAATGGAGTTTAATATAGATAAGTGGGATGTCTTGCATTTTGGAAAATCAAATCAAAGTAGGAGTTTCATGGTGAATGGTAGGGCCTTAAGGAGTGTAGTGAAACATACGAATCTTGGAGTTCAAGTTCACAGTTCTCTGAAAGTGGAGTCACAGGTAGACAGGGCAGTGAAGAAGGCTTTTGTCACACTGGCCTTGATCAGTCAGGACATTGAGTATAGAAGATAGGAAGTTATGTTGCAGTTATACATGATGTTGGTGAGGCTGCAATTGGAGTATTGTGTTCAGTTTTGGTCACCTTGTTATAAGAGGATGTTACTCAACTGGAAAAAGTGCAGAAGAAATTTACAAGGATGTTGCCTGGACTCAATGGTCTGAGTTATAGGGAGAGGTTGGACAAGCTAGGACATTTTTCTTTGGAGCAGAAGAAATTGAAGGGGGGAACCTTATAGAGGTGTGTAAGATAATGAGAGGCATGGATAGGGTGAATGCACTCAGTCTTTTGCCCATGGTTGAGGAATTGAGGACTAGAGGGCATCAGTTTAAAGTTAGAGGGGAAAGAATAAAAGGGAACAGATGGGGCAACGTTTTTACACAGAGAGTGGTAAGCATATGGAATGAGCTGCCAGCAGAAGTGTTTGAGGTGGGCACATTAATAACATTTGAAAGACATTTGGACAAATACAGAGGAAACTCAATTATCTAAAGGACACGGGCGGGTAATATTCCATTTGGTTAATTAAATGCTGGATAGTCGATATGGGATAATATAGTTAGCCATGCATCGGGACCTTGCAATCTTGTTCGGATAATCCAAAGTTCGATAAATCGAACACTGGATAATCGAGGTTCCTCTGCACATGGATAGGAAAGGATAGAAGGATATGGGCCAAGTGCAGGGAAATGGGGTTAGCATGGATGGACATTTTGGTTGGCATGGACCAGCTTTGTCCACAGGGCCTATCTCCGTGTAGGAGTCTATAACTCTAAAAATCCCTTTAACTTTTATTCCCTCTACTCTTGTATTAAATTTTAACTTAATGTCATGAAATCAGTTTATCTGGGAAGTATGTCTTGATAATCCAAAAATGTCCTCTTTATTTTCCTCGTCATTTTTACCATGTTGTGCCATTGTCTAGTTTGAGAACTATTATTTGGTGCCATAAATTTTCACACATTTGTCACACACATGTTCATGTATGATACTTGTCCAGCCCAAACTACACATATGCATTATAATCCCAGTATTATGTTGCTGTTTTTGGACTTCCCTTAGTCTTATTGAAAGATCAAGATATCTATATGTGTGTGGGGCAAAGTGTTAGCTTACCTCCCCTTTTCTGGTTTCAATACCTTGAATGATGGCTGGAATATCAAATTTATTTCTCTTAAAAAATATATCATTAAGAGAAAATTGTCAAAATGCCAATGTTTTTATGCTTTCCTGTTTTGCTTTAAAATATACATAGATAGCAGATTATACATATAATGTTTAATCCCGATGTTTTATTGTGTTTTCCTTAACACTATCCTCACTCACGATTACTCAAGCAATTTACAGATTTCAATAGATATTTTCCTATTTTATTCATGTGTATCGAAGAACTGTTACTGCCCAACAAAATATTCGCAGTGTTTGTCTTTCAAGAATCAATATTCCATTTAATTTCAGCTCTCAACATGTTTTGTTTGCCCATTGATTTAGTTTGTTACAAAATCAGTCATTTGTCATTGTCATTGTTGTTGCAACTCCAAAATCCCAATAATCTGTCTTCTCTTATATGATTTAAGTTAGTTTAAAGCAGAACATAAACTTCCTTATAATTCAAATGCAAGTGGTTATTTAATAGGCATCAATCTAAATCTAAAAGTAACTCAACTGATTTTTAACCCATTTTGCGGATCCATATTTTCAAGGTCTAATTCAAGAAAAACCTACAAATGATACTATCATTCACAAAGTATAAAATTTAATGAATACCCATGTCATCAAAGCGACTCCTAATTCTTATGAGGGTTTCTAGAAAAATTCAAAACATTCTTAATATCCTGCTTCCTACAGAACAAAATCTTACTCCTCCATGATCTCATCAATATCATTTACTCCTCTTTCTTTTCTCTTGTTCACAAATGCATGATTTGCACAACTTTACATTTTATTTCTTTCTAAAAGTCTCATTAACCCAGATGATTATTGATGATGGAAGTCCTACCATTCATTAGAACTTCAATTGCCAATCCTGAAATTTAACAATATCTCCCCAACTGCCGGTCACTTCATTCAAAAACAGTCCTTATCCATTTGGATGAATACTGTTAATCCCTAAATTAGAAACATGTAAGTACATACAATTAGAGCAGCAAATTGTGCATTTTTGCTCATTCTTTAATTTGATGACATTTTACCAGATAATCCACCACATATTACTAATATTCTTACATAATACTGTTTCCATATAACTTGTTCCAAAATCAGACAGGAGTGTTGTGATTAACTACACATTCAATTTATTCAATTCAAATAAATCAAGAAACCTAGACTGTTTTCCCATTAAATTTTAAATGTAAAGTTAAAGTTCTGTTTATTCGTGTGAACCAATTTCCCCTTTTTTTGAGTGCATGGTATAGCAACTCCTGTCAATTTAAATTTGAAACAATTATGTTCAGCCTTCATATATTAAAAATCAATTTATCAAAGATTGTTAATGTCTACAATTGTTAAGGAAGCAACTAATTACAAGCTCTTTAGCTCAAAAGATCATGGTGAGTGATTCAAATGAGTTAAGGACAACTTATTTTAAAAGGGCAAAGCTTTCAGTTCAAATTATTATGAAGTTGTGTTTAAGTTCTTAGATTCTTGAAATTCTTGCTGGCTGTGACCACATGATCAACCGAGTCATAGGAACAAAAAGATATAAAATCAATTCGGTTCATGCCAAATTAGTTAATTCAGTGCAAATATATCCGATGATTTAAACATTTTTTTTTGCTTAACAGCCTTAATATGATGAACCTAGCCTGCTGGGAGAATAAATAATAATGTTCCTTTTGAAAAGGGAGAGATCATAAAATCTCTATGTAACAACATCAATTTTTTTTTCAAAAAGCAACCATGAAGAGCTACACGTTAAACCAGTTTGAACCATTGTTTTCAAACACTGGAGAATCCTTAAAAGACCATATGGTCTTTCCTTCTTGAACAAAGGAAAAATCATTTAATTGATTTTCCAAAAGATTTCTAGGATCGCAGGACTAATGTACCAAGAGAGACTGGACCGGTTAAGGCAATGTTCACAGGAGTTGAGAAATCTGAGGGGATCTTGCAGAATCCCCTTAAATTCCAGTAGAATTAGACAGGCTAATTGCTGGTAGGATGCTCCTGGTGAATGGACATCCAGAACCAGGACTCATAAGCTTTATGAAAATTCAAATATATCAAATATATTGCTTCTCACTGATCTAAACTACTAGTCACATTCTCTAAACACTCCAGGAGGTTTCTCAAGCATGATTTCCCTTTCATAAATTAGACTTTGTCTAATCACTTTTATTAGTGGCATTATTCTCACAACCTTTATAATTTACTCAATATTTCCCCACTATGATGTGTTATGGAGCAGGCCAGACCCCTCCCCCCCACTCAAAACATTTCAAGAAATAAGTTACTTTGGTAGTTGTTTTAAGCAGGTGTAACGTGGATATTCCAGGAGAGATGCAGCTGGTCAAACTACTTAGTTTTAAACAAACATAATTTATTTACAAGATTACCCAATGAAACATAAACAAAAGAGAACAGATTACCAATCCAAAAACCCAAAAGATTATCCCAATTTAATAATGATGTTCCCAATACTTGCAACAATCCCCATAAACACTCCTTAGCACAAAAAGTAAAATCAAACACAGGGTCTTAGAGGAAAGAAAATGATGGCAGCATGGAACACCTTATTCTATGTAGCTGTTTCTTGGATCTGCAGCCTTAAAATTCCTGACTGCTTTCAGTGAATAGTCAGACTGCTAAAACCAAAATAAAACACAGAAAAGCTGAGTTAGGAGAACTGGCCACTCCCCTTTCATTGTATAAGTTTATTTTTAAAATTGAAAGCCTTTTGCCTGTGGCTTTGTCTGTTAGCTATAACCAAATTGACCCTAAGCCAGACTTTCCAGAATCTGTGTTTTTACGACCTCCTGAAAAAAAAACCCCAAGGACAACTTAACCTTGTAAAAGCAGTAGCATCATCACAGATGTTAGGCAGTCTTCTGGTACTTTGCACTTGTTATGGACCAGGCCAGATGCCCTCAAAATATTTTAAGAAGGTAGCCTAGACCCTAACTTTTTGTTATTTTAAAGGCAGATATAGAGTGAGTGTACCATGTGTGAAGCAACTAGTCAAAGCACTCGGCTTTAAACAAAACAGAATTTATTTAAACACTATAGTTGAAACACAAAACAAATCAAAAGTGGAATTTAGAGTAACTTAACTTTTGGAAAACTTAACCTTATACACCATACAGTAACTTAACTGCAGAGAAACCTTGATTATCCAAATATCGGATTATCCGAAGGAGACCTCGAGGTCCGCATAGAAACATCAACGACGTGTTTCCAACACTGATTACGTGTTTTGTTTACAGTGATTAAAAGTGAACTTGGCTTACTGAAATGCTGCCGAGAACAGTCCTGGATGTCAATGGGAGCCCTGGCACCATGTCCAAATGACTGACCTCCTGCCCTCTCTCTCTCTCTCTCTCTCTCTCTCTCTCCCTCCACACTTCCCCTAGAGTTCTACACAGGCATGTACTCTATACCCCCTTCCCCAGATAATCTCTCCAACATTATCTTGTGCAGGGCAAAGATGGAACCTATCAATAAGTTGCAGTAAAAAGTTGTGTGTGTGGCTGTGTGTGTGCGCGCGCGTGCTCTGTTTGGAGACTCAGCCCCCTCAAAAGGCTGCAGCAGCAACAGCAGTCTTGTTGTTGGTGTCTGGTCCGGCTGCCCAGAGAGGGGTCGGGGACGGATGGGGGTGCAAGAGGGACGGTGTTGGACAGGTTTGGGAGTTGGTGGGAAGGGAGGCAGTGTTGGTCAGGCTTGCAGGACGGGCGGGAGGGCGGACGGGGAACAGTGTTGAACGGGGTTGGCGGTTGGGGAGAAAGGTGGGTGGTGTTGGACGAGGTTGGGGGTAGGTGGGGGGGCGATGTTGGATGGGGTTGGGGCGGGTGGGGAGTGGGCAGGGGGTGGAGTTGGACGGGGTTGGGGGCAAGTGAGGGTGCGGTGTTGGACCAAGTTTGGGTGCAGGCGGGGGGGGGGGGGGGTGGCGGTGTTTGACATGTTTGGGGGGCAGGTGGGAGTGGGGGTAGGGGCAGTATTGGATGGGGTTGGGGGTGCGAGTGCTGTTGGACAGGGTTGGGGGGCAGACGGGGAGCGGGGGTTGCACGCAGTGTGCTGCTGCCTCGTCTCCTGAATAGGTAGCGGGCTTAACAGAAAACTTTGAGCCCCAGAGGAAAGGCATTGAATCAATTAACCGAATAATAAATTATCTGAATAATCAGTTATCCGAACAAAATAGTGTCTGCCCATCTTGTTCAGATAATCGAGGTTCCTTTGTAATTAACTGTTCCAATACAGTAACATCACTTAAACATACCCTTTAGCAAAAATATAAATTCAAACACAGATTTTTACCGGTAGGAGGGAACAACATCCAGAGAGAGATTTCAGAGAAAGTCAGAGGAATCCTTTACTGAAGCTTGAAACACACAGTTTCTGAATGCTACAGCTAAAAAGAAACTAGAAAAAAATGTGAACTGAGAGAACTGGCCACTCCCCTTCCATTGTTAAACTCTTAATTTCCCAAAACCCTGAGACTCCTCGGCACTTCTGCCTTTACCACTTCTCTTCTAAAAAACCCAAACCAAAATAACCTTTTTAAAGTGACAGTACACACTTTCTAACAAATGCTTCTTGTAATGTCTGTGTTGACTCTTCCATAGATTCTTTTAGAATATATAGATGCATTTCTCCTCTTTTTATATGGTTAGTATATTAGTGTATTTTTTATTTTAAATGTGCATATGTAAACTACTCATTTGTCATTTCAGTGACATTGTCACCAGTTCTATCTCCCTAGTAAATAGCAAAAAAATTAGCTATTTAATATTTCTGGCCTCACTATTGTTACCGGTAATATGATCCTGTTTCTCCCTAACGGTCCTATTACAGTCCCAGCCTTCTCTTTTATTGTTGCACCTGTAAAATATTTTGCTATTTTATGTTCCTTGATGATTTAATTTTGTGGTTCTTTTTCCTTTGGAATTGTTCTTTTAGTGTAATTTTTTTCCTGCCTTTTGTTGAACACCATTTTAGATACAACTTATTTGCTGTACTACATTGTTGCTTGGCAATATTATAGCATTTAATTCTCCCTGATTCCATGCTCAGACCCTCAAAATAATTTTTTCCTCAACCTATTAATGTATTTTCACCATACTTATAGCCATCGCTATTAAAATCTTGAAAAGTTTTATTTTATAGTTTCGAGTATCGAGATAATCGCCCCACTGTTACTTCATTTAACCAGTCCCTGTTCATTCCCGATTTCTAGATTCAATAATAGATCTTTCCTTGTTGGCCTTTTTAACGTACTAGTTAGAACGGCGTCCGTACACACTATGGGAACTCCTTACTATTATCCCTTTTATCTTCCTGTTATGCACAATTATTATTTTATGGGCTTAATCTTATGGGCAGAACCTTACCAGGCTCTGAGCAGTATGGGCAATGGCAACATTTATTGTAGAGTCGAGAGAGATATTCAACATGGTTCATCTTGCTGCAACTTGTAAGTTTTTTGCATTCACCATGGTGAGATTCTAGCTAGGCAATGGCAAACTCCCAATTAACAATAATTATTGCTTGTTAAATGTCTTGTGAACTGCCCAATTCACCACAGATTGCACTCTGATCAAATTTGGCAAACAAACTAGTTATCGGGGAAAAGTCAACATGGAAACTACAGCAAGTTCTTGGCTGGTTCAACTTGCCGCTCACTCTAAATGATCTTGATGTTGGACACTAGGCAGAACATATCAGCAGTTCTTCAGGCAACCCACATCCACAGACATTGGCAAATGGCATGTACCAGCTTCTAAGAATCCTCATGTAACATTTCCAAACCACTTACAGGATGCTTCTGCAATATAATTCTGCACTTTAGACTGCACTGGCAATTATTATTGTAATGCTGCTGCTAGATACTATGTGTTCAGGGACAGACACCAAGCTAATAGACTTGACCTGGCAGCATCTTTCACTCTGAACTCATTGTCAATAGCACTCTCTCACCCTGAGCTTTCCTTGATGCTCGTAGTATCCCTGCCTTATACTGCCTTGCCTTAACATTTCGCACTTTGCCCCCTCAACCGGGCTCACACTGCTACTACCTCTCCAAGCCATTTCACATATGCACTACAGAAGGAAGCTTGTCATGGTTGTCAGCAGACTTTAGACAAGTCAAAGATTATAACCTGGCAAGATCTTTTCATAGTAAGTCATGGATTGTCTCCAGATCCTACCCAGGCAATCAGGTCAGTATCCTTTCCTCATAAGGGGTGAGGAGCCAAATGATGTGCAGCATGCCACAGGTTTTGAATCTTTTGCTCTATTGTGGAATCTTTTCCTCATGGATGATAGGCAGATATAACTGAGGAGGCAAATGGATATCACAGCTATTACTAATGATGCAGCTAGGGAGGTGTCCCAAGCAAGTGAGCAGACTGCACAGAGAACATGCAGGGTTAGTGATATTGCAGGTTGGGGTAGTTGAGGATGAATGGGGAAAACCAGGTAGTACTGAGAGTGGTAGGGCATTAGGCTTGTTTTGAGATGGGTACAGTAGTTGAGATTGAGTGAGCACATTACACTGAAGATGGTGGCACTTACCCTGGTGGAATGGAGAATGATATTGATCTACTTTCTACAGTGAATTCCTCAAGATGGCTGAGACTGCTTTAACCATAATTCAAAGTCTGACTCTTCTGGCATAATTTGGTGTTCTAGTCTCTATTACTGGTCCCAGAGGAAAATGCCTGTGCAGCATCCAGTCTAACAGAACCTCCAGTATCTTGATTTCCCTCTAAATACCAGTCCTGGGGCAAATGTCAGAAACCATGCAGGACAGTTCTGGACTGACAGTGCTTCTCTAGATGCAGAACAACCTTTTAAAGATGGTCCATACGCGAGAGATGCTGATGACTTTCAGGATATTTGCTGAGTGCCAAGGTGTTCCAGGAGTAGTGCATGTTAGGATAGAGCAGAAATCAGACATAATTCTCACAGTGATGGCTCAAAGCTAAATAATGTGGCAAGAAAACTTTGGCTTTATGGCGAGCATCACTTCACCCAACTCATAGAGTCATAGAGTCACACAGCATTGAAACAGACTCTTTGGCCCAACCAGTCCATGCTGACCATAATCCTAAAACTAAACTAGTCCCTCCTGCCTGTGCTTGGTCCATATCCTTCCAAATATTTCTTTTTCATGTACATTTCTAAATGTCTTTTAAATGTTGTGACTGTACCTGCATCCACCACTTCCTTCTGTGTAAAAAGATTGCCACTCATGTCTTTTTTTAAAATCTTTCTCCTTGAAATTTACCCTAGTCTTGAAAACCCCCACCCTAGGGAAAAGACATCTGCCATTCACTTTATTAGATTAGATTAGATTACTTACAGTGTGGAAACAGGCCCTTCAGCCCAACAAGTCCACACCGACCCGCCGAAGCGCAACCCACCCATACCCCTACATTTACCCCTTTTAACCTAACACTATGGGCAATTTAGCATGGCCAATTCACCTGACCCGCACATCTTTGTGACTGTGGGAGGAAACCGGAGCACCCGGAGGAAACCCACGCAGACACGGGGAGAATGTGCAAACTCCACACAGTCAGTCGCCTGAGGTGGGAATTGAACCCGGGTCTCTGGCGCTGTGAGGCAGCAGTGCTAACCACTGTGCCACCGTGCCGCCCATGATTTTATCAAAGTTCATAAGCTTACCTCTCAACCGCCTACGCTCCAGTGAAAAAAGTCCAAGTGTATCCAGCCTCTCCTTATAACTCAAACCCTCCATTCCTAAAATGATCCTGGTAAATTTCTCCAGCATTAAATATCCTTCTTATAATAGGGCGACCAGTACTGGACATAGTACACCAGAAGAGGCCTCACCAACATCCTGTACAACCTCAAGATAAGGTCTCAACTCCTAAACTCTGAGCAATGAAAGAAAGCATGATAAATGCCTTCTTAACCACACTATCTCTAGGTGATACAAAGAATTATGCACTTGAATCCCTCAGTCTTTCTGTTCTACAACACTACCCAAGGCCCTACTTTTAATTGTATAAATCATGCCCTTGTTATGAATATCTCGCATTTATCCAAATTAAACTCCATCTGCCACTCTGCAGCCTACTGACCCAATTGCTAAAGATCTCTTTATAATCTTAGACAACCTTCTTTACTGTCTACTATACCACCAGTATTGGTGTCATCTGCAAACTTACTAACAATGCCTTCTATTTTCTCATCTCAAACATTGATATAAATGACAAACAGAAGTAGACTCATTACCAATTGCTGTGGAATACCGCTGGTCACAGGATCCCAGTCAGTAAAACAACTCCCTACCATCACTCTCCATCTCCTGCCATTAAGCCAATTTTGTATCCAGCTGGTAAGGCCACCCTGAATTCCATGTGATCTGACTTTACTAATTAGTCTACAATGCAAAACCATGTCGAAGACTTTACTTAAGTCCAAGTAAACAACAAGTACTGCTCTGCCCTCATTAATCTTTTTGGTAACTTCCTCAAAAAACTCAATCAAGTTTGTCAGACAAGATTTTCCTCACACAAAACCATGCTGATTTTCTGTAATCATTCCTTGCCTTTCCAAATGCATATAAATCCAACTTTTCAGAATCACTTCCAACAACTTACCCACCACTGAAATCAGACTCAAAAGTCTATAGTTTACAAGCATCTCACATTATTCTTTCTTAAATAAAGGCACAACATTAGCCACTCTCCAGTCATCCGGCACCTCACCTGTTGTTCCAGATGATACAAATATTTCTGAAGCAGGCCCCATAACTTCCTCCCTAACTTCCCACAATGTCCTGGGATACACTAGATCAAGTTTTGGAGATTTATCCACCTTTGTATTTTCTAAGACTTCTCGCACTTCCTCTTCTGTAATGTGAACTATTTTCAAAACATTAATATTTATTTATTTCTCTGAGTTCTCTAGCCTCCATTTCTTTCTCCACAGTAAAAACACCTTTGTTGATCTTTAAGGGGTCCTACTTTCTCTTTAGCTGGTCTTTTGCTCTTAATGTACTTGTAGAATCTCTTTGGATTATCCTTAACCTTACTTGCCAAAGCCATCTCATATCCTCTCTTTGACTTCCTGATCTCCCTCTTAAGAATTCATCTACACTCTTTATAATGTTCAAGAAATTCATTTGAACCTGGTTGTCTATATCTAATATATGATTCTTTTTATCCTTGACTACAACCTCAATATCTTCATTCATCCATTATTATCTTATCTCTTTTATCTAAGTACCTTTCACTGTAACAGAAACATAATGACTGTGAACTCTTTTTATCACACTTTTGAAAGCATCCCATTTATCAGGCGCCCCTTTAGCTGTGAACAATCTTCTCCAATCAACTTTTGGAAGTTTTTGTCTCATATTATTAAAATTTGTCTTACTCCAAATAAAAAAACTTACATTTTTATGGAAGGCTTATCCTTTTTCATAACTATTTTATGACAGATAGAATTATATTCACTGGACCCGAAGTGTTCACCTGCTATCACTTTAGTCACTTGCCCTGTCCAGTTACCCAAGGAAAGGTCAAATTTTGCTCCTTTCCTAGTAGGGACATTTACATATTCATAAAGAAAATGTTCTTGAACACATTTAACAAATTCTTCACTATCCAAACCTTTAACAGTATGGTAGTCACAGTCAAAGTTTGGAAAATTAAAATCACCTCCAATTACAACCTTATTAGTCTTACATCTGTCTGAGATCTCTCTATATGTTTGTTCCCTAATTTCCCACTGGCTACTGGGGAGTCTATAGTACAATCCCATCAAGGCAATCATTCCTTTTATTTCTAATTTCAGCTCATATAATTTAACTGGGCGATTTTTAAGAAATATCTTCTTAGGGTGGCATAGTGACTCAGTGGTTAGCACGGCTGCCTCGCATGCCAGGAACCAGGGTTCAATTCCAGCCTTGGGCGACTGTCTGTATGGAGTTTGCATACTCTCCCAATGCCTGCATGGGTTTCCTCCAGGTGCTTCAATTTCCTCCCACAGTCCAAAGATGTGCAGGTCAGGTGAATTAGCTATGCAAAATTGTTCAGGAATGTGTAGGTTAGGTGTTTTAGTCAGGGGAACTGAAGAGTAATAGGGTAGGGGAATTGGTCTGGGTGGGATAATCTTCGGAGGGTCGGTGTGGATTTATTGGGCCAAAATGACCTGTTTCCACATTTCAGGGATTTGATGATCTATGAGTTACAGCAGTAATATTTTCTTTAATCAAAACTGCCACTTTCCTTCTTCTTTTGTCTCCCTTTCTAGCCTTCATATAGCACCTGAAATCCATAATATTGAGCTGTCCATCCATCAGCCAAGTTTCTGTAATAGCTATGACATCCTAATCCCATGTTCCCAAACATGTCTTGAGTTCATCAGCCTTTCCTGTAAGATCCCTTGTATTTAAGTAATTGCAGTTTAATTCTTTGGAATTACTTCATTTTCTTGCTCTTGTCTGTCTTTTCAAATTAACTTGTTCTTTTCAGTTTCAAAACCATCCTCATCTGCTCCTTAGGGTCCCTCCATCCCTCCTTTCTAATAGTTTACTATCTCCCTTAATAGAATTAGCAAATCTCCCCTTTCCAGTACAGGTGAAACACATCTTTTTGAACAGGTTTTTCCTGCCCCAGAAGGGATTCCAATGACCAAGAATCTGAATCCCTGAACGTGACACCACTGCTTCAGCCATTGATTTATCTCCTTTATCCTTTTATTCTTTCCCTCTTTCAAGAATGGCACCAGGAGTAAACCAGATATTACTACTTTTGAAATTGTTTTTCATTCATCTACCTAATTTTTTATATTCACTTTCTAAAGCCTTAATCTTTTCCCAACTATGTCATTCCCACCAATGTGTACAATAACTTTCAGTTTTTCACTCTCCCCTTTAACAATATGCTTCAAATGTTTTGAGACATTCTTAATCATGGCACCAGGAAAGCAACAAACTTTCCTAGATTCATGCTCACTGCTGCAGAATCTCTTGTCTATGTCATTTTCAGGAGAGTTTCCTAGAACAAGTTCTTTTAAAATTTGTCAAACCCCATTTAACATAAGATTTATTCTTGGTGCCAAGATCTGACTACCTCTTCTATTCCCCCCTGAGAGGCTGTCCTTTTCAACAGAACCAAAATTGAGTATCTCTTTGAAAGAGGACTAGCCCAGGGATGTCTGAGCCACCTTCTTAACTTTCCTGACAGTCATTTATCTATCTGACTGATCCTGCTGTGTGATCAGTTCTTTAAATCTATGAGCCATCCAACTCTGTATCTCTTGTATGCCCTCAATGACGTTAAGCCTAAAAAGAAGCAGCTCACAATAGCATCTTATATATAATACACTATCTTTCCTTACACGATGGGCCTTAGCCAAAAATAAAAGGATTCAGTCCTACATTTCTTTAGTTAAGTTTGAGTTATGTTGGAAATTTTTGGAGGGTTTCTTGCAACATGGTCAAGTGAGTTTCTCCCTTTAACTTACCAAACTCATATTTTGCTGATGATCAAGAGTAGATTGATGGGGTTGATTGGCTTGAGATTCATGTATCACAGTATTACACAGCAACGCTTCCACAGCCTTGACTGATGCCTGCTGACCATCATGACAGGCTGTATAGCTTTGTTTCTGTGATGAAAAGCAACTCAAAAAGATAAGGTAAGGCAGAGATGCTTTGAAAATCAAAGTAGGCATGTAGGGCAAATGGCACTGGATAGGCCTTGCAGAATCGTGGAGATGCTTCCTAGTCAACATACAAGGAAGGTGGCCTTGACTCCTTTGATAGTCCCTATACCTTCCTGAGAAACCCCCAGGTATTTCATTAAGACTTCACTCAGACAGCCATTTTTTAATTGAAAATTGTTGAGCCAATCAAGGTGACTGTCACAATTAATTTGGCCCCATCAGGCTTGGTCTTTAGATGCAATCATTACTAACTGAGCCAGCTGCTTCTCATACAAGACTGGAACCAAAGTTGTACCCTTAATCTAGGTTAATAATTCCCCTATAGGTTTTCAGTCCAGCTGAGATCTTATCAAACAATGGTTGGAGTCCCAGAGCGAATTTTATTAAAAGACTGGTTTTGCAATTATTGAGCTGAAAATGTGTTGCTGGAAAAGCGCAGCAGGTCAGGCAGCATCCAAGGAACAGGAGAATCGACGTTTCGGGCATAAGCCCTTCAATTATTGATACAGCCACAATGGTATCAATATTCAATAGAACTGGATGATCATTTAATCAGATGTTTACTTTGATTGGTGCTGATTTGGTTATTGCCAAGCAATTTAACTGTTCCAATCCTGATGTAGGTGGGCTTTCCAGGATGTGCACTCTTCTAGATACCAGCCTGTGAGTTCTCTTACTCAATTCAGGTCTATTTGGACTCTTTTGCTGTCTTGGGTCTGCATGTCAGCAGCAACTACAATGACTTGCTGGCTCGAATCCTGAAGAAAATGTTAACTGTTTGGCCAAGTCTTGTTTTAGGGTTTTGCAGTAGGTAGACCTAGAACCCCTCTGTTCAGAATATGACTGAGTGAGGCTTTGAAATTGCCTTTGCTTAAATGATGTCCCCAAAACTCAGCTGGCCTGGTGAAGTTGTCCACTTCTATTGGCATCCCCTGTAACTCATATGCTGCACTTGCTGCATTTTCTGATGACAAAACAAGTTGTAGTGCCTGTTTGAAGTCCAGTTAGGCTTCAGCAAATTTGGCACTTTTGCATGGTTCCATCATTAATCCCAAAACTAAATGGTCTCTCAGCATCTCATTAAGGGTTAAACCAAAGTCACGTGCCTCTGCTAGTTGTCTTAACCTCGTCAAAAATCCCAGCACAGATTCTCTTGGTTCTTGAGCTACCGAGAAAAACCAATTATGTCTCAGAATTAGGAGAGGCTTTGGGTTGTAATATTCCTTAATGAAATCCATCAACTTTGGAAAGGTTTTAGTATCTGGTGCCTCAGGAAATGTTAGGTTTCCAGTAATTGAAAAATCTATGGGTCCACAAGCTGTTGGGAGAATTACTAACTGCTTTTCATCTACTCCCATGTCATTTGTCTGGAAAAAATAACATATTATTTCTAAATACTAGGCCCAGTCTTCAACAGCAGGATCGAATGAGTCAAGCTTCCCAAATAATGGCATCATGCCAGAAAAGTTTATAATAAATTGAAGATGACTGTTGCAAGTGAATTTTTTCAAGAGTGCTTTTTTTTCTCTCATTGTTACTGAAATAACTCCACAGAGGCTGGTATCCTGTCACCAAGTCACCCTTTATTTACATGTGCATAATGCTTGACACTGGTGTGGCTTTCTCAGAGTGAACAGAAATTCTTATAGTCCTGTTTATTTTTGTCAGTTAGGTCTCCCTGATTGGATTAAGTTAACAGTCCCAAACAGGGAACTCATCTTTTACAAGATCCACCTGGCTGGCCTCATTACAGTCACTACAATTGGAATCTGTCCTACAAAGTAGGTTGTCCATGAAACTGATCACTTTTTTGTTAGTGTTGTCATGTTTTCCATTGTTATTCCATTGAAGTAAGTGCAATATTACATGAAAAGTGTAAAAAGAAAGTCCTGACGGGTACTAGAAATGAGGCACCATTCTGTTCTGTCAGTTTCAGACAACATGGTTAAAACATTTGCTATGACACTGCAGCTGTTATGAATGCTTGGCTGGTTTTAGAAAGCTATAATGGCTCAGCTCAGCAGAGTCCATTGATCCAAGAGAGGATCAGATTGTTGTCAACAGCACAGGGATTTATCCCTATTCTGGTGGGAAGTGATTTGGAGGTCCTTTTTCTTGCCTTCCTTGTGATGGAGATTATGGCACTGCAGGTCAGACCTGCCTTCAAGTAAAGATCTCAAGAAGAGTAACAGAATGTGCCTTTGCTGCAGTTTTTGTTTTGTGAAAACCTCATTTTTGGTTTGTACTTAAAGAATTATATTTGGTTTGCACTGGAGTAATTATTGTTTTCTTTCCAATAATAATTATTATGTTTGATTTCAGAGTTTTAGTAGGTGGAAATTTAATTTTACACTGGCTTCATAATAATTCCCATTACCGTTGCATGTCTCCTGATGACTTTACATATTGCATATTGGGTGAGTTGCTAAATTGGATACATTTGGAGTGGCATGGTGGTGGATGGGGTGGAGGGAGGTGATTTGTTGAGGGGGTAAAGTCTATGAGACCTTTAAGTAGCAATGGGAGCTTGGCTGCTGCGTTGGAGAATTGAAGTAGACCTTCCTGCTTTCAGACTCTCAGTCCTCACGAGCTCTATGCTGCTTGCAGAATGTGTTATGAACCAAGCCCTGTATGAAAAGACTAAATTCCCAGGCAGAGTCTTATATGAGACAGGTGTACATTTTGGAAGACATATGAATGCATTGGCGACATTTTCCAAACCCCACAGGAGAATGTAACCCTTCATCACCAAATTTAAAGAAGTATGTAGCTGCCTCGATGGTTCACTAGATTGGGTCCTAGAGTGAGAGGGTTATCCTGTGATGAGAAGCTGAATAAATTGGCCTATAATCGCTGAAGTTTAGAAAATTGACAATGATCTCATTGAAAAACTCAAGAATCTGAAGGGTCTTGCAGGATAAATGGTGAGTACCTGCTTCATCTGGCTGGGGAATCTGGGCCACTTTCCAGACACAGAATAAGGAGTTTATCATTAAATACTAAGATAAAGAAAATTGTCTTCAATCAGAAACTCATAAGTAATGGGAATTCTTTAAACCCAGAGGGCTGTGGATATTGTAATATTGAAAACATTCAAGGCTTGGATAGATTTTTGTTCCTTTAAGAAATCGAATGATGTGGGGACTCAGGGGGAAAGTGGAGTTGAGGCAGATCAGACGTCTTGCTATTGGCTGGGATTGCAGGCTGGCCACATAATACATTCCTGCTCCAATTTCTCATGTTCTATCATACAAACCAGAATGCTGGGAATTGATGTGACTAGGCATTAACTTTGGTAAAGTTCACTGTAGGGTTAAAAGTCATATACATATGAGGCAAATCAACTTCCTCATCACAGAAACATTATCCAAGCAAAAGTGAGTACCGCAGATGCTGGAGATTAGAGTCAAGAGTGTGGTGCTGGAAAAGCACAGCAGGTCAGACAGCATCCGGGAAATCTGATGAAGGACTTTCGCCTGAATTGTCGATTTTCCTGCTCCTCGAATGCTGCCTGACCTGCTGTGCTTTTCTCGCACCACAATCTTGACAGAAACTTTATCCACCTACTCTGACATCTTTACTGAACATCTTAGAAGAGTCGTTTTCGAAGTTGGCTTGTACCCAGCCAGAGCTGACAACTATTACCCCTTGAATACTACCTCCAGGGATTATCTGAAAGCAAGCAGTTCTCCATTTTTTCTATGTACTTCTTTTTATTTGCCATCTTTCCAGTACAACAAAACTAATTTTCAGAGAGTGTATTTCCAAAAAACAAGTATTGCTTTAAGATATTGAAAGGCATATTTGAGTTATTGAGCAGAACTAAATAGGCTCAGGTGAATTCAAATGTGACCAGTGGGTGTTGGGGTGTGGGGATGGTTGTGTATGTGTGTGTGATGGGATGTTAGTGATTTGGAGGCATATGATTGTGAAAGATGGTGGGTGATGGAGATCCTACTATTTTCCTGAATATCTCTGATTGAGTGGAGGGTAGAAGGGCTTGCAGCTTAGTTTCCACTTGAAGGACTGCAGTAAATTTTGTTTCAACATTAGGGTCTGTAAGCCCGAGGGAGAAATCCAGCCTTACAGTCTGTGCGGAGTTGTACTAATAAACACCAATGGATCACTACAGTTAGAATTATTGACACTGGCCAAAATTGCAGGTTAATAATTTAAAGCACCACACTTCATCTGAACCTCGTCATTCCTGTTGAAAAATGAACATACAAGAATGTTAACTGAGGACAGGATCCAACCTGGATGCACTGCCCAAAATGCTCAAACCTCTGCCAGCATTGATTCTTAAGGCTTACACATGAATGATGCCAATTGGACAAGTTCCCATCGAACTCCATACATTTGTGCCTTTTGGAGCCTCAGATTTGGAGAGAGGGAAAAGCATATGCTGATTGATTCTTTATGGTAGACACTAATCAACAGAACATTCTGGGTTGATTTTGCAACTTCCAGAATTTCACAAAACCTTATCCTTCGGTAGGCGACAAAGACAGCTGGAATTTTCTTTAAATTGTTCTGTGTCTCCAGCAGATCCCAGCCTTAAAGCGCATTTAATTCGAAATTAAACCCAGTCAAGTCCGGTTAGCATTTCAGTTTGGATGAACCCTTCCATTGATTGGAAATTGATGCACTATCAGTTACAGCTAATCATTTTTATTGCATTGCATCAGCTCCAGTCTTGTTTTAATTCCATTAAATATTAATGGGTCTTTGAGGGGTGGAGGAAATACCTATAATCTTTGCAGAAGCGATTTGATTCGATGAGAAGCCGGCAAGATAAGGAGAATTGTAGGAGTGTACTCTGGGACTACACTGTAGCCAGATGTATCTTGCAGCAATTTTATTTATTTTTTATGTGTGGATGCTGAAAAAGATCTTTGCATGTGACCAGGCTGTACATGAATGGAGTCTGTGCCGAAGCATTTGAGAGACTTGCGGCTGAATAGAGCTTTCACTGTGAGCTTTATTCATCTCTCCAGCAGCTGCAGTCAACATCAGATGACCTGCTTTCTGAAGTCGATCTCTTTTATTTTGTATGTCTTCAACGATATAGACTGGCTTTCGATCTGAATGTATTGGTGATCACTGAAGGGATTGTATTGAATTGCACACACACAAAATAGAGGCAGAACTCAGTTGGTTTCGATGTCCCTGTGACCTGAAAGACACGCAGTGTGAGCACCTCAGCGATGTCCACTTTTGGGAAACTAACCGATTACTTCCAGCATCGGAGATCAAGAGCTGATTTGGGAGTTACCAGGAGAGATTCCAGAAGCAGCGGCAGTTGCGGCTGTGGGACCTCCGAGACCAGGTACAGAGCTTCCAGAATGAATCCAGACAAATCCTTCAGATATAGGAGGAATGCAGTAATTTCTCGTGCTGCAGCCCTTGCATTCCTATTTTTAAGAGAGATGCTTATTATTGCGATACGCTGAGCAACTGGAGAAGTAGGTGCAAGGCAGAATGGGTAAAGATGAGTACAGTACCTGTAATTAAACCCTGCAAAGCATCCTTGGATTGTCTAGCAGACTTGGTTTATTTTGAGAGCTCAGCAAGATGAAAAATAGACTAGGTAAATAATTTACTGGACTTTAAAGGGACATTTTTCATTTGATGGGACGAACATTTGTTTTTACTTTTGTCATTAAATGTCGGTGTCGGTTATTTGTTGACACATTTACAAAACATCTTGTCATAAACTGCATTATTGCATTGAGTGTCTGGCAGGCAAAAAACAGGTAAATAAATATTTTAAAGACATTGCCTCTTTAGCATAAAACCCTAAATACCTGTATATGCTTCAATGAGATCAGAGATCATGACTATAACATAATTTTACAGGCTTTATTTATCCTGTTCTACAGCATAGCGGTGACTTTCAGTTTAACTTGCATATTTTGTTCTTTCATGATCATGGTACTTTAATTAGTTCATTGTATTCAGATGCAGTCCCTCACTGTATTTCCTTGTGTACATCTTATCATTAATGAATTATGTGGTAAAATATTAATATACTTTGTTCTTGGGGTAAGAAGAGGTGTCAACTGTTGATAGAGTGATAAAAATCAAGATTTGTTATTGGTTTAACATATGATTTAAAAAAAGGAAAAGGGAAATGTATTATTTCCTGAAAAATGCATTGATTTACATTTGATTTTTGCCATAAGTTGTAGCATGTGCTGTGATATGCCAGTACTTTAGAGAAGGTGTAGCAAATTCCTTTGGCAGTTCCTTGGGGGAACTGGTTTGCATTTGGAAAATAGAAGCAAATTTGACTTTATCTGAGGGAATTGGAGAAAACCGTTGGAAAACGTAAAAACAAGAAGAGAAATGAAACATCATTATTTTCATACACATTCTTCCTGGACCTACAAGGAAAGTTGATCCAAGGGAACTGAGGACTTCCTGCTGCAGGTAGTTAATGCTGATATCAAGCACTCTCAGGTCAATTATTGCATACTTGCTGAAGTTTAATATCATAAATGCATTCACAATGATATAAAATGGACAGTACTGAAATAGGCCATTATGCCCAACAAATAGTAGTGACCTTTGGCACAGGAGCGTCCTATCACTCTTCTTAATTTAAACCTTTTTACAAGGCTTCTCTTCCATTCACTCTCACATGTGTATCTAGCTTCTCCTCAATGGCACGTATGGTCAAAAGTTTACTATTTTTGCCCAGATCCTGATATACGGAGGGAATGCATGTTGTTGGCATTGACTGATGAGCAGTGGGACTTCCACCTGAATTTTATGTGTGGTAACCTAGTTAAGTGGTTACTGTCTTATTAAAGTTGGCAGCCTATCCCAAAAGATGTCAGTTCAGTTAAAATGGTGGCTTGGCTTGACCTGTTTTTATTTAATATTTTCAAAGATTGGAGAGAGAGGGTATCTCCATTGACACAAGTCAATAATTCTGGCACTTTGCAAGGTGTACTTTGTCACTTTGTCAATGACAATTTCCTGTAAACAATCTAAATCTGGTCAATCTAATTATGTAGAGAGTTTTTTTTCTTCTGAAAAATAATTGAATCAATTTCACTGAATTTCACAGAATGCAATGTGCTTTTAACATGCAAATATTATTGAATGTTTCTTATAAAGATTGGGTTCTCTGTTGTTTAATGTTTTTGGTTCCTGTGTGTCTTTAAAGTATGGAACAAATATTTTTATGTCATCTTTAAGGATATTTAATAAGTAGCCATTTATAGCATAAAATTTTTAACTTTATGATTACTATGATCAATTGATTTATTGTACCTGAATATTTCAAAAAGTTTTGGGTCATTCGTGAAACATGACATTGGTTGTTTATGTGCTAATGTTCCATTATTTTAAAAAAAGAGATTTAATTCCAGGAAATTACAAGCCAGTCCATCTGATCTCGGGATCAGAGAAGTGATTATAAAGAATTCTAAGGGACAGAATATATCTGCACTTGGAAAGATGTGATTCTATCAGGCATAGTCAGAATGGCTTTGTTAAGACATATTTGATCAAAGGTTTTGGGAATATAACTAGGAGTGTTAATAAGGGTAATGCATTAAATGTGGTCTACATGGACTTTAGCAAGGCTTTTGATAAGGTTTCTCATTACAAACTGGCTAAGAACGTAAGAGCCGTGAGATCAAAGGTAAAGAGGCATATTGAATCTAAAATTGACTGCCAGGCTGAAAGCAGAAGTTGAAAATAGAGGAATGTTTCTGTGACTGAAAGTTTGTTTCCAGTGGGGCTTCACAGGGCTCAGTGCTGGGGCCCTTTCTGTTTGTGGTGTACATTAATGATTTGTATTTTACACAATGGGCTAAAGGGCCATTTGCCACTGTGATGATACTGTGACTTAAAGCACTGCACTTTGTCCTGTTCCTCATGCATAGGGGTGTTAAAACAATGCTGTTGAAAATGTCTTCTTCAGACAGGCAGTTGGTAAATGTCTTTGAGTTCTGTCTGGGTATTTTATTTTAAAGTGAGGCAAGAGAATCATGAGTGGGCTGGGTCAGCTTTTCATTTGCCACTGCTGTGTCCACTTGACCAGCCTACTGCAGTCTAAAATTGTCTTTCTCACTGTTTACCACCCTAACAATTTTCGTACCATCCACAAACTTCTCAAATATACCCACTACATTCAAAAGTGTTAAAAGTGGTGTTATAGACCGGACCAGATCTCTAAAGTATATTATGGGAATTGCCTAGATCCACACAGGCCTAGGAGACTTTAGTTTTGCTTTCAGTTAGTTGAGTAAGGTTTTGCTGGCTGCTGGAACTGAAAGCTTAAGTTCTCTGCTGCTACAGAAAAGTCTTAGACAGAGAGGCTCCATCTTAAAAAATCAAAAATGGCAGATTGTTTCTTTCAGTGTTTCTTTCTTTTGGAGAGAGACAGCATGTAAGAATAATAACTGTATTGCTGAATTGCTTTTGCCAAGGTTGTGTTTATGGGATGCTGCCTGTATTGGCACAGCTGACAATTAATGGTTAAATAATACATTATCTTATTAAGGATTTCTGTAGAGTAAAGTTATGCCAATTCTTCTTTTTGTTGTATTTTATATTGTAAGAATAAAATAAGTTTTGATTAAAGCTAGGTGTTGGACCAACTGGATCAGATCTAGAACATAGTGCTTTACACTTACCTTTTAATAAAAGTTTTAGGGTCTAGGCTATCACCATAATATATTTTGGAGATCTGTCTGGTCCATAACACCATTTGTTACACTCTTAAATGTAGGGGGTATAATTGAGAAGTTTGTGAATGTCATGAAAATTGTGAGGGTGGCAAATAGTGAGGAAGATAACATTAGACTGTGGATAAGCAGAGCAGTGGTAGATGGTAAACTCAGAAATGGCAGGTAATGCACTTGGCAAGGGTTAGCAAGACAAGGGATAACACTTTGGTGTGTATATTCAATGATCCCTGAAGATGGCAAGGCAGGCGCATAACGCAACCAAGATGGTATATGGGATACCATCTTTATTAGCTGAGGCACACAATACAAAGGTTATATTGGAACTGTGTAAAATACTGGTTGGGCCAGAACCTGAGTACTGCATACAGTTCTGGTCATCACTTTACAGGAAAAATGTGATTTCATTAGTGAAAGCACAGAGGAGACGTACCAAGATTTGGCTCGGCTGGAAGGTCTGAGCTATGAGGAAAGATTGGATAAGTTGGAGTTGGTTCCGTTGGAACAACAAAGATCAAGAAGGAACCTAATAGAGGTGTATAAGATGATGAGGGACATTTGGTGTATGGGAAGGCACTTTTTCCATTTGGAGAGGGGTTAATAACAAGGTGGCATAGATTTAAGACAACAAGCAAATGTTGAAGAGGAAAATTGAGGTGAATACTTTTTCATCCAGAAAGTGGAGAGAGTTTGGAACACACTGCCTGAAAGAGTAGTTGAATCATAAACTCTTGTAATATTTAAGCAACATTTAGATGTTCACTTGTGTTGCTAAAGCTTCCAGACATCAAGAGCTGGAAAATGGAATTAGTGTAATGAGATCTTTGTTGATTGGCATGGACAGAATGGGATGAATAGCTTCTTGCTGTGCTTTAAATGTCTGAGAATGCATCAAAATTGATGACACCCTTACAAATCAATTCAACAAAGGGAGCCAGGCAGTATATAACATTGAAATATGGACTTGGAGGCTGAAGAAAGACAAAGAGTCAATGTGATGTCAAACTCTTAGAGTTTTATTCACTTAATTATGGAGGAGGTTTCTGTACTGTTGCACATTTTACCTGGGTTGAGTTCCAACAGTTTTATGCTTTTTGTTTTAATTACAAGATGATCTGAAACAATTATCCAGATATATTATTAAATAAATATTTAATAATTAAATATTTAATAATAAATAAATATTTATGCTGCAACTTGGGTTACCCCTGTACCAATGCTGAGATCATTAGAATCATCTGCTAAATTAAATGACTTCTCATAATTCAGTGCTGGCAAAACTAGTGTGGTAGTAGTGTAGCTTTAAAATTGTCTTCTTTTGTCCATTCAAATTTCTTACCTTTCTTCAATAACCTTATTGAATGAATCACTGCAGTACTGAAATTTGAAACAAACCTCTATAAAGTTCATTCTTGTCAATTTGTATATTTTTGAATTTTGTCTTTGGAAAGTCCCAGATAGTTTTCTTTTGCTTCTTTCGGTGCTATGTGGCCTTGTTCCATGTGGTGTTTTCTTTAGCAAATTCACCTTTAGGCAAATTTATGACCACATTATCTCTTTGTAATTCATCAAACAGTTTGTTCAAGTGAAGTTAATTTTCTACCTAAATTTGACTGAAAACAACCAAATCATCAATGCAGGCAATATGGTTGCATAATCCTTTGATAAGCTTGTTCATGAATATGTTGGTTATTCATTCCAACAGTTGGATATTCATTCAGTACATCCTGTTTTACAAAAGCTGCTATTTCTTTAGCAATACCAGTCAATAGAACTTGCCAACACCTTTTAACAAGTAAAATATTATAATAAATCATGGTCGTCACTTCAAAACAATCTTCCAAACATAGCGTTAGATATAAATCTGTCGTTGTTCCTTGTTTGTCCTTGTGATAGTCGATTGACAGTCTCTGTGATTCATCCAATTTCAACATCTTTACGATAAGTGAACTCTAACTACAATGACTTGTTTTAGTAATGCCATTGTCTTACTGTCTCTTGGTTCATTAATATCACTGTCCATCATAAACTTAGCCTCTTCCCTCACTTAAGCTAATCCCTCTGGGTTTAGTCTGTCAAGATGTTGTTTTATGGGTAACACATGTCCTATATTAACATTATATATTACCAAAGATGTCTTTTATTTGTCAATTTATACAAGTCAATTTTGAGTTTGCAATAGCTTTTGCAAGTCTCTTTTGTAAGTCCCTTCAATAGATTTCTGAGAATTAGCATTTTTAAACACCTTCCTTCAAACAATCTGATTCCTAAAGGGTCAACGTTTGAATTTCTGATTGATTCTTGTTGTTCTGATATTTTTCTTTGCACCCTATTTCTTTCACTATTGTAAATGGCCCTCTTTGTTATTTTTTGATTTTAACATATTAGCATAGCATAGATGTTGTATAATTCACATCATGAAGTTCTTTTTGATTTACTAAGGTCCAGTGAACCTTGCTTTTAATGGTTCCTCAGAGGTGGGTACTTTTTATACTTCTCTGTGGTGGCATGATGGAAACCAAGTCCATTGTTCCTTGAGTCAAAAGGAATCACAAAGTTTAAAGATTTTATATAAGCGTGTAAACTTCCACAACTTGCTGGCCTGTTAGATTCTGGTTGACAGAAAGCATAGACCAGGTTTCTGTACTTAACAAAAATACCTATAACAATTAAATAGAGTCTAACTACAGGTAAGCAACTATGAACCATTAAAATATAATTTTACTGGTTAAAACTCTAATTCCTTATAAGATTTCCCTTGACACATAAATACGGATAACACAGATAGGAAAAAAAATGGAAGTTATGCTCAGAGGGAAAGACAAAGAAGGCAATTCAGTGAACTCTATCCATCTCAAGGTTTGCGGAGATGATTCTTGCCTTGATCAGAAGGCTGCTTCTCATACTTGCTTTTTCAGCTACTTTCATTTAGTGGAGGCACAGAGAGTCTGATTTATGCTGACAAAGATCTTTGACTTATCAATTAAAAGTCAGAATACAGCAGCTGGAAAGGGGAAACAAATTGGCCATCTTGGTTTGAGATGCTTTTTCACTCCAGTGAAAAGAGACATCTCCTGCCTTCATGGAGATATGATTGTTTCTGTCCATACATTCATACCTCTAAACTGTCTGGGAGCCAATGATATTGTTGCTGGCGGGTAGGAGACATTTGTTATCAATAACTGGTCACTAGTCCACAGACCAGTCAGCTACCTGTTGCCAACGAAAGCTCTATACATACACATGGCTGCAGTTTATCTATAAAACTGAGCTTCCACTATGACTTGAACAAATTGCTGTGTAATACTACTTACAATGTGTGTCAGGTTACTTGCTTATAGAAAACTAAATTATATAATCTTTACATAATAACTTTGCCTCCAGCAGCAAAATTCCAAGCTTTTGTCTTTGTAATCTGCTTGCCTTTTCATTGTTTGTTGAGCACTTTTCAAAGGCCTTTTGGCCAACTCAGCTTTCATTTGTCTCACTTAGAAACGTGACACATAGGTTAAAAGTGTAGTCTTTGAGTTTGGTTTAACTATTGCTCCCTAATGAAGGGGAGGTGATGGTCTAGTGCTTAGCTATTAATCCAGAGACCCAATTAATGTTTTAGGGACTTGGGTTCTGAATCCCATTGTGGTAAATGTTCAGGAGTGTTACATTCCAAGAAGGACCAGAAGGCCAAAGCTTAAACAGAGGAACTTTTGTATGGAAATGTTTACTCTACAGCCTCTCCCTATAGCTCAAACCCTCCAACCCTGGCTACATCCTTGTAAATCTTTTATAAACCCTTTCAAGTTTCACAACATCCTTCCTATCGCAGGGAGATCAGAATTGCATGCAGTATTATGAAAGTGACCTAAGCAATGTCCTGTACAGCTGCAACCTGACTTCCCAACTCCTATACTCAATGAACCGACCAATAAAAGCAAATACCTTCTTCACTAGCCTACCTACCTGCAACTGATCAAGATCCTGTTGTACTCCGAGGTAACCGTCTTTGTTGTCCACTGTACCTTCAATTTTGATGTCATCTGCAAACTAACTCTACCTCCTATGTTCACATTCAAATCATTTACATAAATGATGAAAGGTTGTGGACCCAGCGCTGATCTTTATGGCATACCGCTGGTCAGATGCCTCCATTCTGAAAAGCAACCCTCCAACACCACCCTCTGTCTTCTACTTTTGAGCCACTTCTGTATCCAAATGGCTAGTTTTTTTCTCGTTGACCTTAATCTCTGGTGTTTTAAGTTTACTAGGAATTTTTTTTATTCACTCATGGGGCATTTGCATTACAGGCTAGCCTGATTTATTACCTGTTCCTAGTGCCCTTGTGAATATAGTGGTCAGCTGTCTTCTTGAACTGCTACAGTCCATGTGTTGTCGGTGAACCTACAATAGTCTGAGGGAAGGAATTCAGGATTTTGACCCAGTAACAGTGAATGAACAGTGATATATCTCCAAGCCAGAATGGTGAGTTGCTGAAAGGAGAACTTGCAGATGGTCATGTTCCCATCCACATGCTGCCCATATCCTTCTAAATGGAAGTGGTAGTGGGTTTGGAAGGTGCTGTCCAAGGATCTTTGGTGAATTTCTGCAGTATATCTTGGATACACTTACTCTGCTGAGCATTGTTGGTGAGGGAATGGATGATTGTGGATGTAATGCCAATCATGTGGATGCTTTGTCCTGGCTGATGTCAAGCTTTTTAAATGTTGGAGTTGCATCCATTCAGGTAAGTGGGAAATATTCCATTATCCTCCTGACTTGTGCCTTGTAGATAGTGGACTCACTTTGGGGACCCAGGGTGTGAGCTACTCGCCACAGTATTCCTTGCCTCTGACCTGCTTTTGTAGCTACTGTGTTTATGTGGTGAGTCAAGTTGAGTTCCTGGTCATTGGTAACCCTCTGGATGTTGATAATGGGGCATTCATTGATGTTAACACCATTGAATATCAAGGGTTGGTTTAGATTGTCTCTTATTGGAGATGATCATTGGAGGAGATCAATATGGTATTAATATTACTTGCTACTTTTCA
Organism: Chiloscyllium plagiosum; assembly: GCF_037043375.1. Taxonomy (NCBI): domain Eukaryota; kingdom Metazoa; phylum Chordata; class Chondrichthyes; order Orectolobiformes; family Hemiscylliidae; genus Chiloscyllium; species Chiloscyllium plagiosum. The sequence goes on along the minus strand of NW_028270158.1, from coordinate 40,223,839 downwards.
ACCCAAGCTTAGATATTGTCCAGATCTTGTTGCATTTGAACATGTGCTGCTTCAATACCTGAGGAGTCATGAATTATGCTGAACATTGATGTAATCATTGGCAAACATCCACATGTCCCCACTTCTGACCTCATGATGGGGAGAAGGTGATGGATGAAGGAGCTGAAGATGATAGGGCTGAAAATACTACCCTGAGAATGTCCTACAGTGGTGTTCTGGAGCTGAGGTAATTGACCTCCAACAACCACAACCATCTTCCTCTGTGCCAGGTATGACTTCAACCACCAGAGAATGATTCCCATTTATTCCAATTTTGCTAGGGTTTCTTGATAAAAGGGACCAGCTACAACTTAAACAAACTCCTTTTTATTTAACTCTTTAGGTACTAACAATCAATATAAAGCAAGCATTCTTTACAACTTTTACTTCTTACTTCATCTAACTTAACTTCAACTTTAACTCACTTCATTTAATCCACTGTACTTATCTTTGACTTAACCCACATTTAACCCTAATTCTGACTTTAACTCAATAAGTTTGGCTTGAAACAATTATTAGTCCGATTTGACTAGACTGGATTTGTCCTGCTTTTTATGTGCAGGTCATAATGGGCAATTTTCCACCTTGTTGGCTAGATGCCGGTGTTGTATGTGCGGTGATAGCTCAGCTAGGGTTGCGGCTGGTTCTGGAGCACAAATCTTCAGTGCTATTGCCAGAATTTTGTCAGGCTCTATTGCTTTTATTGTATCAATTACCTCCAATTGTTCCTTGACATCATGTGGAGTGAATAGAATTGGCTGAAGGCTGGCATCTGTGATGCTGGGGCCATTGGAGGAGGCTGAGATGAATCATCCACTCAGATATTCTGGGTGAATTTTGCGTCGTGTGCTTCAACTTTAGCTTTTACTCTGATGTATTAGACTTTTCTATCATTGAAGGGAGGGATATTTGTGGAGCCTCCTCCTCCACAATGAATTTTTTAGTTGTCCATTACCATACATGAGTGGATGTAGCAGGACTGCAGAGTTTAGATGTGATTAGTTGGTTTTGGGCTCACTTAGCTATGTCCATCTCTTGCTGCTTACGCTGTTTGGAATGCAAGTAGTCCTATTTGGTGGCTTCAGCAGGTTGACACCTCATTTTTAGGTTTACCTAGTGCTGCCCTGGCATGCCATCCTGCTCCTTGGATGCTGCCTGACCTGCTTTACTTTTCCAGCACCGCTCTAATCATGCCGTCCCGTACTGTGCATTGAGTGCTGTTGATGCTCTGGCTTGATGAAAATGGTTAAGTGGGGTATTTGCCAGGCCATGAGGTTGCAGATTGTGCTGGGGTACAATTCTGCTGCTGTTGATAGTCTACAGAGCTTTATACGCCCAGTCTTGAGTTGCTAGATCTGTTTGAAGTCTGTCCAATTTAGCATGGTTGTAAGTGCCACACAACACAACCTCCTAGATTAGATGAATAAGGAAAATCTCTCTCTTTGAAATAACATATTCAGAACCTCCAGTTGTCTGATGCTTTTTATCACTAATTGAGAAAGAGTTTTCTTGACTGTCCTGAGCTGTCACTTCCTTCTTAATGTTAGAACTTTTGCAGATTTTAATCATTTTTATTTTATTAATTTTGGTTTGTAACTGGGAAACTCTGAGCTAAAGGTGATTCTTGGATTATAGGTAGCTTCTTGCGTTAAAAGGAAAACAGACTAAACAAACTTCTGTTTAATTCATGAGGTGAGATCTGGGAGTTAATTGCAGACTGTTTCTGATCAAGGTTCTGGAGAAAATTCATCATCGGGGAAGAACATAATGTTTAAACAGATAACAGACGTTGGATAGTAATGAGGTCAGTGCCTGGGAATTGGTTCCAACAAGTTTGGAAAAGCCTTATGCTAAAGCACATGGCAGATGTTGGATGGTAATTGTGACCATGTGAAGGAGATGGCCAGTGTGTCATGGAGTGGTCAGAGTTTGAACTGGGTTTTGGGCTGTACTTTCTGAGAAAATAAATCTGGCTGTTGATACTACAGAATTAAGATTTGATAGATTCCTGTCTTACCTCTTGTGAGCAGCTCTTAGAAGCTCAGAGAATAGAAAACTAAGTTTAACTGCCTTTATCTAAGTGAACTATAAAGTTGACTGTAGTGATTGGAACCAGGAGGACCTCGTTAACTATGAAGTTCTTGATTATGGTTGTTAATCTGGCCCAATCAGGAAAGCTCTGGCTGACCAATACAACCAGGAGACGAGCCGGGATGCTCCTGGAGAAGGAGCATGCGGTGTCCACCAACTCCCTCGAGCTGTCCAGAGAGAGAGAGAGAGAGAGAGAGAGAGAGAGAGAGAGAGAGATATGGGCACCACACAGAATGGAGTGCTTTATTTCCCCCTCCAACTCTATTTTGATTTAATCTCTACAGTTCTCCTTACATTTTTGATCATGCAGCATTGCCCTCTAAGAAGGTCACTGCTTATTACTGGCCACTTGGGTGTATCCTTTCTTCCTGGTGGTGGAAATTGAATAACGAGTTGTACACCTTGTGTCTTTCACTATGTCTCACACCTGCACACACACAACATGGGTGCTGGGGAAAATGTAAGCACTACTGCAGTTAATCTGTAGTGTGGGGGTTATAAAAAAGAAAAAAAACAAAAAGAATATAACCAAGAGACTAGCCCAGATGTCCCTGGAGAAGGAGCATACAGTATCCACCAACTCCCTTGAGCTGTTCAGGGAGAGGTGGGCACTGCAGGGAGTGGAGTGCTTTATTTCCCCCTCCAACTCTGTTTTGATTTAATCCCTATCCTTTCCTTCACCTTTTTGATCATGCAGCATTGCCCTTTCACGAGAAGGGCATTGCTTGTCACTGGCCACCCTGGTGTTTCCTTTTCTTCCCGGTGGTGGAAGCTGAACAAAGATTTGTACACCTGCTGTCTTTCACTATGTCTCACACCTGCACACACACAACATGGATGCTGGGGAAAATATTAGCACTACCGCAGTTAGGTGGTAGTGTGGGGGTAAGAAAGAGAAAAAAAATATATCCTATATAAAACCAGGAGACTGGGAACTGAATAAAGATTTGTATATCTGTTGTTCTTCACTGTGTCCTATACCTGCACACACATGACATAGGTTCTGGGGGAAAGAAAAATATAACCAGGAGAGCCATTTGTTGAGAAGAGCACTGCTTCTCATTGGCCACACAGGTGTTTCCTTTCTTCCTGGTGGTGGAAATCGAATAAAGATTTGTACACCTGTTGTCTTTCACTGTGTCTCACACCTACACACATATGACATGGGTGCTGTGGAAAAATAAGCATTAGAAAAAGAAAGAAAAAAATATAACTGCAGACAGATTCTATGCTGGCTGGGCCACAGTCAGTGTGTTACTGTTAACCTGGGACAATCAGGAAATCCCTGGAAAAAAAAACAAAAAGAAAAGGAAAAAAAGAAGAAACAAAATAACTAAAACATTAGAATCTCTTCAGTTGAGGACTGATTCCGAGATAGCTGGCTATAGACAGTGTACTGTGCTCTAGTAAATAAAGGGTGACTTGATGATGGGACAACAGCCTCTGTGTAGTTATTTCAGTGATCCTAATTGTTATGACATGGGGTAAATCCTCCTGCTTAATTTAAACCAGCAACACAAAAACATTTATCCCATCAGTAATCTGTGAAAATTTGAGAGGCCAAGAACTATTTAAAGTAAAAATTAACAACTTTATTTCTTAAAGTATAACAGAGAATATTAACGAACAACTATTTACAACTCCTTCCTTGAATCTATCTTTTGCTTTCCCCTCTACAGTACTGGTCTGATAAAAATCCTGATTAAAATTTACAAAATAAAACTTGTTATCTCAAAACCAGGCTGCTTTAGTTCTCTTATTCATGTCTTCTTTGCGTCTTCTTGGGTATTCTGCTTCACAGGTTACTGATCGATAAGAGAGCTATTTTTCGGGCAGTCTTTACATGCTAGTGGCTTGACAGTTCTCCTCCCAATTGTTCAATTTTCCCTGGTCTTATACCTCCAAAGCATTGGATTGTATCATTAAGCTTTCAAGATTGTCAATATACTCAATTCAAACTTGATTGGAGGTTGGTATTTCGGGGTATAATTTAAACTGATTGGTTGAATTCAAATATATTATTGTCTCCAGGCAACCAGCTAACCAATTGTTACACTTTTTTTTCAGAACACTTGGTGCTGTCAGGTAGTTCTACTATCTTTTAACTTTCTTAAAGGTACAGTACACCCACATCTTCATAACATATTTGACAACTTCATATAATCAACCAAGAAATGATCACCTATGCCTATGGAATAACACATTGTGAAAACTACTTTTATTTTTCCCTTAGCTGTATTTATCTGTCTGCCTTTTGTGTGAATGGGGCTGAAAACAGGGCCTGGTGTGTTTGAAACATAGATCAGTTAGATTACGTTGTTTAATTTTTGCTCTGCTAAAGTTACTTTGTTATGTTGTGAATAAATTGCTAAGTCTTTTGTTTTAGGTACAAACCAATGTCTGGAACTGATCATTCATAGAGTCTGGGATTGGTTATTCAAAGTCCAGTTAAGAATCATTGGGGTCAATTTTGAGGATCTTTAAAGCTTTTAATTTTATTGTGTGGTGACAACAGAGATATAATATGGTTTGGCTGTCTATCTCTGTGTGATAACACAAAAAAAAAATTCGAAGGAAGTATGGTCCACTTTCATTTCTGTTAACCTTTTATTGCACATTTCCTTTCTTGTTGAATTCCTTTTCTGAGGATTCCTTAGGTGTTCCCACTACAGCAATCACACATGGATCAGGACTGGGAGCTGAATATTCAAGGATATACATCCTATCAAAAAGACAGGCAGATTGACAGAGGGGGTAGGATTGCCTTATTAGTAAGAAATGAAATTAAATCAATGGTAAAAAACAAAGTACGGTCAGATGGTGCAGAATCTGTGAGGAACTGCAAAGAGGAAAAAAAAAACCATGGTTGGAGTTATGCACAGGCCTCTAAACAGTAGTCAGGAGATGTGGCGCAAGATACACCAGATAGAAAAGATGTGTGGGAAAGGCAGTGATCATGGGGGATTTCAATATGCAGATGGACTGGGAAAATCAAGTTGATAGTGCCTTACAAGAAATAGAATTTGTGGAATGTCTTGGAGCAGCTTGTGGTGGAGTCCACTAGGGAACAGGCAATACTGGATATAATGTTGTGCAATGAGGCAGACATGATACGGGAGCTTAAGGTGAAGGAACCCTTAGGAGGCAGTGATCATAATATGATTGAATTTACTCTGCAATTTGAGAGGGAGAAGATCGAATCCGAGGTAACAGTATTACAGCTGAATAAGGGTAAGAACAGAGGCATGAGGGAGGAGCTGGATAGAATTGACTGGGGGAGGAGCCTAGCAAGAAAGACAGTGGAACCGCAGTGGCAGGAGTTTCTAAGAGTAATTCAGGAGACACAGAAGAGATTTATCTGGAGGGAAAAGAAACATAGTACAGGGAGGATGAGGCAACTATGGTTGACTAGGGAAGTCAGGTATAGCATAAAAGTAAAAGAGAAAGCATACAATGTGGCGAAGGGTAGTAGGAAACCAGAGGATTGGGAAGCTTATAAAAACCAACAGAGGGCAACAAACAAAAATAAGAAGGAAGAAGATTAAATGTGAGGGAAAGCTGGCCAGTAATATCAAGGAAGAATGTAATAGTTTCTTTAGATATATAAAGGGCAAATGAGAGGCAGAAGTGGATATTGGGCCATTGGAAAATGACGCTGGAGAATTAGTAGTGGGGAACAAGAAAATGGCTTGGAATTGAATAATTACTTCACGTCAGTCTTCACGAGTTATATCCCGAATATTCAAGAGAACGAAGGGGCAGAGTTGAGTATGGTGGCCATCACCAAGGGGAAGATGCTAAAAAAAAATGGTGTGAAGGTAGATAAATCATCTGGACCAGATGGACGACACCCTAGAGTTCTAAGGGATATAGCTGAAGAGATAATGGAGGAATTAGTGCTGATCTTTCAGGAATTGCTAGAATCAGGAAGGGTCCCAGAGGACTGGAAAATCACTAACATGACACCCCTGTTTAAAAATGGAGGAAAGTAAAAGGTGGAAAATTACAGATCCGTAGTGAAGGATGAGATTTCTGAATACTTGGAAGTATATGGTAAAATAGGGAAAAAAATCAGCCTAGTTTCATCAAGGGAGGTCAGACCTGACAAATCTGTTAGAATTCTTTGAGGAAGTAACAAGCAGATTAGACCAAGGAGAGCTATTGGATGTTACCTATCTGGACTTCAAGAAGGCCTTTGACAAGGTGCAGCACAGGAGGCTACTGAGTTAGGTAAGGGCGCACGGTGTTAGAGACAAGTCGCTAGCATGGTTAGAAGCTTGGCTGTCTGGCAGAAAGCAGAGAGTGTGGATAAATGGGTCCTTCTCAGGATTGTAGCTGGTGACAAGGCTCCGTGTTGGGACCACAACTTTTCATTTTATGCATTAATGATCTAGATGAAGGAACTGAGGGCATTCTGGCTACATTTTCAGACAATACAAAGATTGATAGAGGGACAGGTAGCATTGAGGAGTCGGGAACAATGCAGAAAGAAGGATTTGGACACGTTAGGAGAGCGGGGAAAGAAGTGGCAGATGGAGTACAACGTGGGAAAGTATGAGGTCAGTCACTTTGGAAGGAAGAATAGAGGCATGGGCTATTTTCTAAATGGGGAGAAAATTCAAAAGTCTGAAGTGCAAAGAAACTTGGGAGTTTTAGTCAAGGTAAACTTGCAGGTTTAATCAGTAGTTAGGAAGGCAAATGCAATGATGGCATTTATGTTGAGAGAACCTGAATATAAAAACAGAGATGTACTTCTGAGGCTCTATAAAGCTCTGATCAGACCACATTTGGAGTATTGTGTGCAGTTATAGGCCCCATATCTCAGAACAGATGTACTGGCCCTGGAGCATGTTTAGAGGAGGTTCATGAGAATGGTCCCAGGAATGAAAAGCTTAACATATGAGGAATGTTTGAGGACTCTGGGTCTATACTTGATGGAGTTTAGAAGGATGAGGGGGATCTAATTGAAACTTACAGAATACTGAATGGTCTGGACAAAGTAGATGTTGGGAAGATCTTTCCATTGGTAGGAGAGACTAGGGCCTGGGGACATAGCCTTGGAGTAAAAGAAAGCACTGTTAGAATGGAGATAAGGAAAAATGTCTTCAGTCAGAGAGTGGTGAATCTATGGAATTCATTGCCACAGAAGGCTGCGGAGGCCAGGTGATTGAGTATATTTAAGACCGAGATAGATAGGTTCTAATGTATCAAGGGTTACAGGGAGAAAGCAGGAGAATGGGGTTGTGCAACCTATCAGCCATGATTGGATGGCAGGGCAGACTTGATGAGCTGTAATTGGCCTTAGTATGAATAGATTAAGATAGATTGAAGAAGTTGGAACTGTTCTGCTTGGAGCGAAGAAGGATGAGAGAAGATTTAAAAGAGGCTTCCAAAATCATGAGGAGGCTGGACAGATTGCGTAAGAAGAAGCTGTTCCCAGTCATAAAAGAAATAAAGAATAAGATGGCCTAGATTTAAAGTGATGTGCAAACGAAGTAAGGGCAATGTGAGAAAGAACATTTTCATGCAACGAGTTGTTAGAGTAAAGAATGCACTGCCTGGAAATGAGGAGGCAGGTTTCATTAATGTATTCAAGAGAGCACTGGATGATAATTTAGATAGAAATGGTGTACAGGGATATGGGGAAAGGATAGGAGATTGGTATTGATGGAAAGAGTGCAGGATGGGCTGAATGGCATCCTTCTGAGTTGTAATAATTCTGTGATTCTGTGTGCCTAATTTTTTTTATAATGCAAGCATATTATGTTCTTATCAGATTTAGGTTTGAGCACTTTTTTGACTTTATTATTTTGAAATCCTCTGTTTGTTCCTTAAAAGTAAAACCTTTTCCCTTCCTGAATTTTCTATTCCTTCTATTACATTGTTGATCTTCATATCACATTTTCCCATTTGTGTGTGAGATACCATAAATATTTGCCAGAATTGCTGTTTATTGGATCTTTCATGCAGCTAAGTAAGTTGTAGATGTCATTGGAATGCTTGAAATTCTACCATAAATATGACTGCCTTCACATTCTTAAAATATTTTTCTAACTTCTATGATCAAAGTACTGATTCCATAGCATTTCTTCTTCTCATGAACATGCTAGAAATTTCAGATTAAGTTTCTTTCTTAGGGTACTAAATTTTAATTTATAAGCTTCAGGGGCAAGCTCATAAATATTGACTATTGCTTTTTTAACAGTTTCATAGTCTGCAGGTCGTTCTTCTGACAAACGGGTGTATTTTCACAGCTGTGTCAAAACACTGTAGCATTAAGGTCCAAATATCCTTTGGCCAATTCATCTTCCCAGCAATGTTCTAAATAAAAATGAAATAGTTTTCAACAGTGTTCCATAAATTTAGAGACTAAAAGCAGGTATCTTGTTAAATCAAATCCCTCATTGGAGTCAGACTCACCTCTCAGTTACAACCTGTTCATTCTTCCGTTACTTTAAACTTCTGTGTCTCCAAATCATGTTGTCCAAGTGCTGTGTCTTTGAAGATCAAGTTTTTAAAATTCCATTTCTCTTTGTAATTTTCTCTCTTCCTCCAGTTTAAGCTTTCTTATATTGCAGAATACTTTCCCTATCTTTCTGCTGCTCTTTTTATTTTCTTTGTTTTTTTCTTTGTCCATTACCTTAAGACTTCTCACTTCTCTTGCTTTCTCTTTTCCCTCCAAATCATTCATTTTCCATTTCAAAATGAATTTTAGCAAATTCAAGCAGTCACACTTAAATTTTAACTTTCCGTACTTTTAATTTTAAATGAGCCTGAAGCATTTTATCCTTTTTTCTGCTTTTTTTTTACCTTCAATTTTTCTGCTAACTCTGCTTGTATATTCTGAGTTAAAAACATTTCAAATTATGCAACATTACATTTTCTGGTCTCAAAAAAGTGTTCACATACTTCAAAGCCATTTTGAAAGGCCATTCTATGCTTTATGCTTCTCAGCAACATTTCTGTTCCATGTCCAGTGCCTCCATGTGCTTGTTTCTTTCAAAGATTTGTAGATCCTTCTCAGATTCCATGAACATCTATTCCACCAAGTGATACTACTTTGTAATGATCCCAACTGTTTGTAACACTGAAGAAGTTGGATCTCAGATTGGAACCTGACTTGATTGATCAGAAGGTTTATTTTTTGCTGTATGGGTATTGTGGTGATCCATTGCTTAAACATATTCATGTAAGGCTGTTGAAGTTCTGTTCAGCGAACAAAAGAATACAAGTTTAGTGCATAAAATGAAAGCAACAAAACTATATGTACATAGCTATTTATAAAAAATCTTAACATAAAGGTCAAAACAAGAGATTCAACCTTTTTTCCCAACAATATTCTTTCCGTCACCACTCCAAGTGAATTATCTTTTCTTAAATGTAAGGTATTTTACTCAACAGACTCTTTCCAATTTTGATGGCCTAGACACTTCTTTGCAGCTCTTTGGAAAGTTATTTGGAACTGTGACTTGAATACATCAATTTCAACAACGCATGTAACTTCATTCAAGCTCCTTGCAGGACACCTGTAGTGCTTATGGGTGGAATATTACTGAGTTCCCAAACAGACCAGAGACCATTAATTTAGCTTTTGCCTTCATTTTAGTTCAGTAGAATCAAGAATTCAGTCTAGTGGGGTGCGCAGTTTTCTCCGAGCAGAGAATCAAATTTTAATTTGGGAAACACAGTCATCCTAACTGAAGTGTTATTAGTCCTTGCAGTTTCCAGAGTTTGTCCAGAAGTCTTCAATTTGTTAGAAGTAAAGAAATGTGTGCCATCAGAATTGTGAAAGATTCATGCCAGCAGACTTTGAATGGACTTGTCCCAACAGTCCAAGGAAAATTAACTACAAAGAGTCAGTGAAGTAAAAATTAGATAGTTAAGTGAAAAGTTATATTTCTCTCTGGAATTGGTTATGTGTAAAATGGTAGTATTAGAAATAGGTTGAAGCTTTGTTTTGTTATTAGTGTTAAGATCTTTACATCTGTCATACATACATAAATATTGCTATGCTTTTTTTTATTTTGTTGAATAAATTTACATTTTGGTAAAGAACACCTGCAGCCTTGTATGAAAGCTGCCATGGTAACCAACTTCAAAAATGAGACATGGATCTAGCAAGCCAGGTTTCATTCTGGGATCTGACTAGTCCATTATTGCCCTCAGTTAAAATCATAACAGACATGATTTCTTGGAAATGATGTTTGAACTCACTTTGTTTAGAGATTACTTTCTGACCTTTCAAAGAAAATAAGTTATTTTCACAGTACTAAAAACAAAATCCATTACATGTTATTGTAATGATTAACATGTGCTATAGATTCTTATCACATAGGTAAGAAAGAAGACAAATTGGATGTTGGCTAATATTGAGATGAGGATTGAGGTAAACGTGAAGGAAGCCAGAAAAGAGGAAAGACAACACCACTTATTTTCAGCTATGTTGACAACAAAGGAACAGATGCATCTTTTTGAGTTTTGTCCACAATTTCTTCAAAACTGGTCAAATTTCTGGAATCATTGCCTGGACATATAATTAGTTTTCTTCCACTCTGCCACTATTTCTTTTTTATATTGGTGAGCTAAGATTTGATCTGGAACAATTAATGTATGTGAAGTTACTAAACAATGTTTCTGCAGCAACTTGTTAAATTTTGCAGAAATTTCATTCCTTCTCATTTTAAGACTGATAGTGGGCATTATCTTTACCATGAACATGCAAACCGAAAATTTAATCTTGGGTACTAACAATCGCAATAGTTTTTGCTTCCAGTATCAATGTGCTTTCAAGAAAACTAAAAAAAACTTCCTCTTTCCCTTCAAGAAAAAGGATCTTTTTAATCTGCAATGGTGATAATTTTAGCAGATTCAAAATAAAAAAAATGAGATCTGGGCTTTGGCTTAAGAATGAGGAATAACAATAATCATTTTCTGGAAATCACTTTAAAGGTGGTTAATCCTGACTCATGAAAGCCTGCCTGCCAGCAAATCAGGAATGTGATGAGTAAATTCTACTTCCCTGAAAGAAGCTTGGCAGCTTCCTGGATAAAATAGCCCCCTTCACCAGCAACCTATCCACGGCTGCAGGATGCATTGCAGCAACTTGCTAAACCTGTTCCAACAACACCTTTAAACCTCATCATTTCTTCCACCTGGAAGAACATGAGCAAGAAATGCGTGGGACCAATACCATGGCCAGCAAGTTTGGCTCTATGCCACAAATATCCCACCTTGAAATTATATTGCTGTTCCCTTACTATTGTTGTGTCAAAACGCTAGAGCATTCTCCCTTACAACACTGTGAGTATACTTAGACCAGAAAAATGTAGCAGTTCAAGAAGGTGTCTCATCACTAGCTTGTCTGCAGCAATTAATGATTGGCAACACATGTTGGCCTTGCCAACCACACTGCCATTTCATGAAGAAATGGAGGAGAAACTCAGATACATCCCTGGAGGTACTTGGTTGTGTAACCTGATATAATTTAATAATTTTGTTTTAATTTACATGTATGAGAAATGTGTCCTTGTTCTTTTAAAAGATACAGTGTGTTTCAGCATCAGTTCCTATGTCTCTGTTGAAATAGGGTGAAGTTTACTTGCTAAACATCCTATTGAAGATGGGTCAATCAATATGAAGCAATTTAGTGAAATCCTGAGTAAATCCTTAGGATTCATTTTATGCCTTATATATCTCCTGAGGGACTATGCTAATCTAATGAGACCTTTTCACCTCTCAGAGTATTTGATTTTGCTTTGTTCTGATGAAGTGCTTTGATGATCGATTGCAACCTGGCAAATCAAACAGCAAATCTGTACAAAACACAAGTAATTCTGTCTCAATCAGACTTATAAACACAATTTATGTATTGGAGGAATTTGTGCTACATTTTTATTTTATGGGTTTGCTTTGTTCTAATGTTTTTATCTTTATATTTGGAGCTTTTGTTTGTGTTCAAACTATATCGCACATTGAAACTTTTTACATCAGCCCCATGGGGCTGATATAAATTTCCCAATACCATGACGCTTTCATCTCTACTCTTTAAATGCTGTGCATTATTGCATAGCTTTCTGATTATCTTGTGTTATAATAGGGAAAGAGGCCATGACTAGCAGTGGAATAAAAGAGGGAAGAATGATCTTAGACACTGATTTAGAGACTTTGCTGCAAGAAATTTGGTGAAAAGGATTATCCCTTTTCAAGAAATTGGCACAATAAAGAGCACAACCAGTGCACAATGAATGTAGACAACCCAGTAAATGTTGTCTCATTGTATTCTGAGCAGGTGGAGAAGAAATTTGCTGGACTGTGCGTAATTTCAAAATAAATGAACCAACACATGGCTTTATTTTACTCTGTTGTCTATAACTGTGACTGGGCTTCGACCTAACTTGATACATCTCATGGAGGGAAACCATGCATTTAGCTGATGGTTTATCATTTTTGAATTTGACAAGTATACCTTGGCTGTTCCTGAGAATTGTACAATCTGTTATATCAATCTGTTGATTCGTGTAAATGTGCCTAGCATCAAGAATGGAACCAGTGCAAAGTACCAATGTGGATTTCTATCAAATTTCCTATCAGGAATAGATTATACACAATAAAAGGCAACATATGGGGTGGCACGGTGGCTCACAGTGCCAGGGACTCAGGTTTGATTTCAGCCTTGGGCGACTGTCTGTGTGGTATTTGCACATGTTCCCCATGTCTGCGTGGGTTTCTTCCGGGTTCCTCCCACAATCCAAATATGTGCAGATTAGATGAATTGGCCATGCTAAATTGCATATAGTGTTCAAGAATGTGTAGGCTAGGTGCATTAGTCAGGGGTAAATATAGGACAATAGGGTAGGGTAATGAGTCTGGGTGAGATACTCTTCGGAGGGTCGGTGTGGACTTGTTGGGCCGAAGGGCCTGTTTCCAAACTGTAGGGATTCTATGATTCTATGTGCAACTAAGAAGAGGTCACCACAGCTGCAATGTTTTTTCCTTAAAACGAAATAGCCATTGAAATTCTGGGATTGGAGGCAACAGAGGGACTGAAGGAAGGATAATGTCAAAGATCGCTGCGTATATGTTTGTGGCTAATGTCGTTTAAGTTTCATCCTGATTTTCTTATTAACTTACTCACTCATTCACTTTCTCACTTGCAGGTAGACATTGCAAAATGACAACCTAATGTCTTCCCATGTGACTCCATGTTGCGAAGGTTGCTTCTTTGCTAACTTTCTGAAGAATGTTGTCCTTGTGTTGTTTTTAGGTGCCACAGCAAAGAAAGAGCATCAACCAAGATCTCACAGCACCATGTGTAACCCATTCTTAATGTGGCAAACATTATATCTAATGCTGAGGAAAAGACCGTTAGTGAAGGTCAAGGGAAGAGCAAAGCACAGTTAATGAGGTACACAAACAGGTGAAATTGCAAAATATGTAACCTGCTAGACAGAGGACCAACACAAAAGTTTCCTTCAGTTGTGCTCAACTTTTCAGATTATAAGGGTCTTTCTAGAAGTACCTTAGTAGTTCAAAGTTAATACAGCATGGAATCATTTTAGAGTATGTAATTAAGCTTTTCAGTTGGAGAGTATCACAAGTTAATTATACATCAGGAATTAATTTATGGCCCATCTAAATTTAGCCATTTAGAAAGACCCCAAAGTGTCCCTCCATTTTACCACTTCTTCATCTCTCACTTGCTTTCAGGATTTTTGCTACCACTTTACTATGTGGGTTCCATTTGTTGATCATGCTAATATGAAAAGAATTTCATGTTCTTCTTGAGTTCTTTGCCTGAAGGCAGATCTGGTCTGTGGCATCGCAATCATGGGTTGGTCTAAGATGCAGGTTTTGAATCAACAGCAGCTGATACAGTGATGAAATCCATGTTGTTGGTACCAATCTGATCCATACTGATCATCCATCAACTGCCCTTCAAGGAACCTGGATTGGTGTAGGCAATATATTTTGTACAATTGTGTTGTAACTGTAGATAGTGATAGTAGAGGCTCCAGTTCTTACTGTCTGCCATTGGCGGATGTTGGAAGGATTTAAAAAATGATATTCCATCCTCCCAGTTCTGAGGAAGGATCACTGGAACCAAATTATTAACACTGATTTCTCTCTACAGATACTGCCAGACCTGCTGAGTTTTCTAGCAATTTCTGTTTTGGTTTCTGATTTCCAGCATCAACAGTTCTTACAATTTGCATTTGTTATTCCATCTGTTTAGCCATGTTACAAATCACCTTTCTTGGTCTTCGAGACCTGGAGTAGAATTTGAACTCAGTTCTTATAGCTCAGAGGCAGGGATGCTACTTTCTGTGCCTAAAATCACTCTGTCTTTCTGTTTAAAGTCTGAAATTAATAAGTCCTTTTACTATCTGTGTTTTTGACCTTATTCTCACATTTTAACCTAATATAATTCCCTTTTTGTTTTATTCCTTTTCCAACAACTATTCTTTATACCTGTACTTTGGAAATACTTTCACACTTTGGAAATATCCCCATTTCAGTCTGACAAAGGAAAGTGTCTTTAATTTTTTCAAATACCTTAGACTTTTCAAATTAGGGAAGAGTTTTCTCATTCTTCATATTCTCATATGTGTGTCTGCAAAATCTACAATCCTCATGTCAACATTTCTGGGTGACTGACTATCTCCTCCCTTAGTGATATCCAGCAGTTTGTTTCCACTCAGCTGTGTAACCATGCTGAGGGAGAGACCAGTAGCTACGTAATGCTGGGAATTGGCATTGATGATGGCTTACCATAATGCCATATCAAAAACTTCCAACCACTTCTGTTAAATAATTAGGAATGCATTCTTTGGCATCCTAGTTCAATCAACTATTGTATCAATTCCTCGGTGCATGTAGTCCAATGATCATCTACTGATTCAGCTTTAGTTCTATTCTGTGGGGTAAGCATTTCACACTGCCCATCTGACCTTTTGCTCCTATTGGAAAACATTTTAGAAGGCGCAAGTGGTTAGCAATTAGAACGCACGTACATTATTACAAATTTAACATCTCTTCATAACATCACTATGTACACATTATGATCTCTTTAGAGACTGATAACTTTCATAGAGAGATCTGACCTTCCACTTATCAGATGAGCCAATAACATGTCAAGACTTCACACTTTAAAATTAAATAAACACTATTGACTAAACATGTTTCACTTTATAGGCAATTCACACTTTAATCTATAGAAACAAACAGTTCCTTTTACTTTTCACTCTCCATAGAATTACATTTCTTATTGCAAACAGTTCACAGTTGTTCCCAAAGCTGCTTCCATTTTATTTTCCCAGCCAGATAACTTCTAACGCCAAAACTGCCTCTCACAATTTGGGTCATACAATAGATTTCTTCCTCTAGTTCCAGGCTAGAAGTCTTCTTGCCTCCTTTAACTCCTCATAAACTCAATCTGAACATGACTTCCCATTTGCATTCTTTGCAGTGGACCACAGAGACAGCATTTTCTCTGCTTAAGCTGCAGGCCTGGCTGATTGTATCTCTTACTGTTTCCTCTTTAGTTGGCTACAATACAAGCAAGACAAAATCATACCCATTGATTGTGATATTCGTGGACTTACAGGAAGCACTATTTTATCTCCTGTCTCCTCTTTTCCAATTCCTTTTCATCTTTGAAATAAAAGAATAGTTTAAGCATAAAGGGGTGGCATGGTGGCTCAGTGATTAGCCGTGCTGCCTCACAGCACCTGGGTAGCAGGTTCAATTCCAGCCTTGGGCAACTGTCTGTGTGGAGTTTGCACGTTCTCCCTGTGTCTGCGTAGGTTTTCTCCGAGTGTTCCGGTTTCCTCCCATAGTCCAAAGATGTGCAGGTCAGGTGAATTGGTCATGCTAAATTGCCCATAGTGTTATGTGCATTAGTCAGAGGGAAATGGGTCTGGGTGGGTTACTCTTCGGAGGGTTAATGTGGACTGGTTGGGCCGAAGGGCCTGTTTCCACACTGTAGGGAATCTAATCTAATCATAGCTGTTTCCAACTTAATCCATACACCTTTCTGGGACTTTGGGAGGCTTGGGATCTATACATTCTCGACTTAGAAACTGTTGGCATTGTGCCCGTATGTTAATACCTTGCACCTCCCTCTTAATAATGTTATCTAATTCTCTCTGATCTATAACACTTGAACCTTCCGGACTTACTGTGAGAGTGGTTCCAACACAGGACACATCGCAGCTTTCATTTACCTTACATGTAAAGTCTACTGTCCCAAACTATAATAATGTTGTATACCTAAAAGTTTGTGAGAAGATTTGTAGCTCGGGTGCTCGTTGTTGTGGTTCTGTTTGCCAAGCTGGGAATTTGTGTTGCAGACATTTCGTCCCCTGTCTAGGTGACATCCTCAGTGCTTGGGAGCCTCCTGTGAAGCGCTTCTGTGTTGTTTTCTCCGGCATTTGTAGTGGTTTGTCTCTGCCGCTTCCGGTTGTCCGTTCCAGCTGTCCTCTGCAGTGGCCGGTATATTGGGTCCAGGTCGATGTGTTTGTTGATAGAATTTGTGGATGAGTGCCATGCCTCGAGGAATTCCCTGGCTGTTCTCTGTTTGGCTTGTCCTATAATAGTAGTGTTGTCCCAGTCGAACTCATGTTGCTTGTCATCTGTGTGTGTGGCTACTAAGGATAGCTGGTCGTGTCGTTTCATGCCAAAAAACTACATTCTTAAAACATAATAATCAAGTAATGTTTTAATTGGAATAATGTGTTATGCATTGTAAAGATAAATCAAAGTTGATGTGATTGACACAGACAGGTCCGTCTGGAAAAAGCACCCTATGTATGAAAGCACATTATGCATGATATTCTGGCAGTTTTATTAATACTTCTGGGTAAAAATGCAACTTATATAAATAATGCCATCGTTTCTGTGGTATACAGGGTGGAGTTGGGGGGGAGAGCTATAATTGTCATATGATGTAAAATGGACTGCATGTCTGGTCAGTGTTTTTAGGATGTACACAGTTTCATGTCAGTGTTGAATGCTTTGTCACTTGGAATTGGATTTGCAAAGACATTGATATTCTCAATGAGACTGATTATACATATTCTCAACCAGTGATGTTTCTTTAGCAACAATGAAACTCTGTTTCAGAAATCTACGAAAGGGTACCTGTCCCTCAGAGTGATTACTGATGTGAAAACTAGCAATGTTAAAACCGTGCACTCGGGCTTGCTCTCTGAGACTGGAGTACAAACATGTTGTCAGGTCAGAGTAGAGGGCAGTTTGGCTTACTTTACAACTCTGTTTTGCTATCTCATCTGTGAGTGATTAAAGTAGAAGCTGCAGTGACATTTCTCAATTTTGTTATGTGCCATAAGGTAATGTTTCTTAAGCTTTCTGTCATTAAAATGCTTAGTTTATAGCTTGTTTGCATAGAGATAAGGATCTTTCATGACATTAAATTCTGACAAACTGAACAAACTCTTCAATGATTATTGTTTTATTAACAAATACCATATTAATGAATCCCATCAAACACACAATTTTATGACCAAATTATATGTTAGAAACTTAAATTACTTTGAGGAATAAATATATACCGCTGTTCTTATCTTGCTAATAAGGTAACAATAGGCTGCATATTTTCTGTACATTAAGGTGGAATTGCTTTTGTGGTTTCTCCTCAGATCTTTGGACAGGAAGTTGCAACGACCTTTGCTGGCAAAGTCTCGAACCCTTCCCAGTATTCCACAGTCGCCAACTGTTACAAGAGCCCACAAAGAATTGTTATCTGACAGCAATGATGGTAGAAGTCAGAGTAAATTGTTACTTGCAACTGAAAGTCAAAAGGGATATCGAGTGCCATCATTTGGTGAGTTGAAAGTTAAGTTTGTACTTAAGGCCAACTAGTGTGTC
The DNA here is from genome assembly GCF_037043375.1 of Chiloscyllium plagiosum. Classification (NCBI taxonomy): domain Eukaryota; kingdom Metazoa; phylum Chordata; class Chondrichthyes; order Orectolobiformes; family Hemiscylliidae; genus Chiloscyllium; species Chiloscyllium plagiosum. Next base: position 40,205,824 of record NW_028270158.1, on the reverse strand, counting down.
ATTCAGTACTTTTATAGTATAATGTTGTAAAGTATCACTTTTTAAAGCAGTCAGTGGGTTAATTTACAAAGTTTCTTGTTCAGTAAAGGACTGTGTAAAGTGAATATATTTTTGTTTTATTCATGTTTGTAGTGCACTATTTGAGGTCATTTTATTTTCACAGTTCTGTTAAGAGGTTCACAGTTTTGGTTGATAACCAAAGCTCATTGTTTAGAACAGCACCAAGACTGGAAAAATTACAGAAGCTGTTGAGATAAGTTAAAACCATTGAATTAGTTTATTTCACATTAACTTTTTAAACCTTTTGGTCGGGACATAGAAGGCATAGGAACAGAATTGGGCCATTCACCCTCTCCAAGCTAAAATAGAGCAAAGCACTGCAGGTGCTAGTGATCTGACTAAAAACAGAAAGTTCTGGATAAACTCAGGGCATGGCAGCATTTGTAGAGAGAAAGCAGAGTTAATATTTCAAGTCCAACAATTCTTGGTCAGAATTGTTCTGATGAAGAGTCACTGGACTTGAAATGCTAACTCTTTTTTCTCTCCAAAGGTACTGCCAGATCTCCGAGGTTCTCCAGCACTTTGTTTTTGTTTCAGCCTCTCCAGGCTGTTCTCATTATGGCTGATCTCTGTGTCAATTCCACTTATCTGACTTTTCTCTGTATCTCTCAACACTGATTCAACAAATACCTGTTAGTCTAATTCTTGAAAACATAAGGAAAGACAGGAGGTGAAGAATTCTGTAGTTTAGAGGCCTGAGGAGCAAGTGAATTCGGAATTGCTGATGAGTTTTAGTTTTAATGCAGAAAGATTATGGCGTGTTTGAATCCTTGAATGGACAGGAGGGCAAAATTCAATGCAGCATTGTTCACAGCACTTGTTAGGAATTAAAGAGAAAGGAGGGAAGAAGAAAAGTGTTACTGGAGAGAAGGGTTTAGTAACATTTCAGTGCAGTGAAGAATATGAGCAAATTGGTAGCAATTGACACAATGAGCCCACGATTCATAAAGCAAAAGCAAAAATTCAACAACTATAGATACCTAATTTTTGAAGCATTATATTTCAAAGGTAATCTTAATTTTCTGCCCACCTGTCCCAGAGCTAAGAAGAATGTGAAAAATAACAATTCCAAGGTCAACAGTTCTCACAAACTATAAAGGAATTAATGAACATTTCTAATGGGATTAACTACCGTTCAAATTATGACAAACAAGGGCACTGTTTATTTTTAAAATGCTGCTTTTTCTTCTGGTACTTCTATTTCAGATGGGATTGAATCACAAAAATACAGTAACAGCAATAAAAGGATACAGTTAGCATTTAATTTCAGCAAATGGCTGGCAGTTTTCAGGTGTTGTTTAACTTTAGATCTTTCTTAAGTCTGCTATTTGATAGGCACTGAGTTGTAATATTGAACAGAGTTGTGATTGCATCTCAGTTGTAAACTGTATTTGTTGTTCTTTTTGTTTATTCATTCAGTGTCGCCAAGTAAATTTGTTGCAGGAAGTTGTTGCTGAAGATTGAAAAGATTTCCACCTTGAATGATGATAATGGATTGCTAACTTGTTCAACTATCTTAAACCAAGTTACACCTGTTTTTAAACTACATATACTGTGATTTTTCTCAGTACCTGTTGCTGCAATTGCATATACTATGGGATTATTTATTGATGTGGAAATTGAAGTTTTAGAAATGTAGGCTAGGTATAAGAAAAATTGTCCTGAAAAACTTATCAGATAGATCTACAGTTGCAAATCAAAGGAGCAGTCATTGTGTTGGAGGGATGTTGTGAGAGGCATTCACACGGAGAATTATTGTAGTCTTTCTGACCCCCCCCCCCTCTCTCTGACATTGCTCCTGTCAGAACCTGTGTTTGATTTGACCTTTTTTTGCGAAAGGGGTGTATATGGGGATGTTGCAAGTATTTGGAATGGCATCACTAAGTTGCAATAGAGTTGATTGGGTTTTCAAATTAGTTATGTTATTCTAAATTTGGTTTTCTTTTGTTTGTGTATAAATAAATCCTGTTTAGTTTAAAACTAAGTGGTTGGTCCAGCTGTATCCCTCCTGGAATATTCACTCTTAACCGGCTTAAAACAACTAGAAAGGTTAGGATTTGGTCGACCTTCTTCAAATGTTTTGAGGGGTTCTGGCCTGATCCATAACACCTCAAACAGTGACATTGTATCAATCAGCTCAAAAAATATGCAGCACTTCATTTTCAAGTTAGAAAACTCTCCTACTTTTTCATTTATAGAATCCCAACTTACATTTTAATTTATGTTTTCAAAAAATAAAAATGTGATCTCTCACAAGAAATAAATATATCACCCATGCTTTAGTTGCATTGGGATACCCATTGTTTGACTGATAAATTCCAGCTGACTCGAGAACATTGGCTTTATTTGTCCCTTTATTTTTGTTAATAGGCCACCCACTGTCTCTTTTCCTTTCTCCTCCTTTCCTTTTTCTAACACTAACCCTGCCATTTCCCAAATGGGAACATGCTGACAACTAGCATGGCTGCCTGGCTTGCTGTGTTCTTCCAGCCTCCTGTTTATCTACTATCTGACAATTATTTTGCTCTTCTCCAGTGTTGCTCTGATGTCTTGTAACCAAATGAGGAGCGGTCAGTTTTAAAACCTCTCAGTGAGTTGCAGCAAAGCTTTTCTTGACATTTTTTCATTTTTAGCTATCACACTTCAATTAGACTTGGTTAACCAAAGCAAAAATGGAGAGTCAATTCCAATGATTTCATAATTGAGGGATAGTGAAGATTTATTAGTTTATTATTTGTTCTGAAAAAGATAATAAAAAGTGACATCAAACAGGCATTAGAGTTTGTAATGAGCTTACAAAGAAGGAGGATGTACAGTGCAGACAAGAAGTTAATGGAGTTAAATGCAGTTAAAGATCTTTAGAGCCCTTCGGGATTTGAGAATGAAATGCCTTGAATCCAGTTCTTTTACTGTTCCATTCCTTTAGCAATGGCACAGTTTGCAAATCTTAAGCTTTCAGTGAACATTTTTCCAAGTTGCTTTTTCATTGCTGTGATTGAGTTTGCGACAGAACAGCTTTCAGTATTATTGGTTTTATCAGGTCATGAGCATGTTCTCTCTTGATCAAAGGCTGCTGTTCTTATACTATTCCTTTGCAATGTTGGTGTTTCTGTTACTGTTTCAATTTGAATAATTGTAGGCAATGTTTCATCTCTCAAAGTGTGCAGTTATTGTGCAAATGTGAGTAAAACAGGGATTACAAATTTCTTGATACCTCACTGAGTTTTAATGCCTCTTGATTAAAATGCTAATTACAGGGCAGATGGTTTTGTTCATTCCATCTTGGTTGCTTGGGCTTATCAATAAATTTTAGCAGCCATTTTAGGTTAGCGGTTTCCTTTTTAAAAACCATTTTGAGTCCATAAAATCTCTGCTATTAAACTCAAATAGGAAAAGTTGAATAATTAATTGATAGTCCATTTTCACAATGATTTTAACAGAAGAAATGAAAAGTCTAAGAAATGCATATTTAGAATTACATATTCTGAACAGTACAATTTATTCTAGAAATCTTCCCCTTTTTAGATTAGAGAAAGGAAATGGGCAATTATTAGTTTCATAGTTGGATTATAATGTATTTCATTAAGTATAAGTTGCATTATGAATATCCATCGCAGAAAACTAGTATGCAGGTATGGCAGGTAATAAGAAAGGCAAATGGAATTTTGGCATATATTGCTAAAGGAATAGAGTATTAAAGTAGGAAAATGTTGTTGCAACTGTACAAGGTATTAGTGAGACTGCACGTGAAGTATTCTGTACAATTTTGATCTACTTACTTGAGGAGGGATATAGTTCTTTTGGAGGCAGTACAGAGAAGGATCACTAGATTCTTTCTAGAGATGAGAGGTTTGTCTTATGAAGAGAGATTGATTAGTTTAGGCCTGCACTATGAATTTAGAAGAGTGAGAGGAGATCTACTTGAGGTATATAAGATCCTAAAGAAGTAGATGTGGAAAGGATGTTTCGTTATGTGAGGCAGTCTAGGAAAGCTTATGGTGTTTAGGGTACCAGGTAGCAGATTTCAAATAGAGATGAGGAGAAACTACTACACTCAAAGGGTCATAAATCTGTGGAACTCACTACCCCAGAGTGCAGTGGATCCCAGGATATTGAGTAAACTTAAAGAGGAGATACATTTTTAATTGGAAATGAGTTGAAAGGTTATGGAGAGTAGTCAGGAAAATGGAGTTACTGCTGAGTTGAGATCAGTTATGATCATACCAAATTATAGATTCTTGATCAATAGGGGAATCAAAGGTTATGGGAAAATGCAGGAAAGTGGATATGAAGAATGATGTATTAGCCATTCTGCAGGCTAGAGGTGCTGAACAACCTACTAACTAGGCTTTTTTTTTGAATATCCAATCCCAGACTTCGTGAATAATTGATTCTAGATACTGGGCTTATCACTTTACCTAAAAATGTAGCAATTTATTGACAATACAGTAACTTTAGCAGAGCAAAGCTAAGCAACAAGAGTAATCTATATAATATCTATGATTTTAACCCAATAAGCTTTGTTTTCAGTTGGAAATCTGCGAAATAAAAACAGAAAATGCTGGAGTTTGACATCCAGTTCTGAATAAGAGTTATATTGGACTCAAAATGTAAACTCTTGTTTGTTCTCCATAGTGCACCACCAGGTGAAACTGTGGTTTACCGGTACTTATTTCGATCTACTGTTCTGTATTTACTGCTCAGAATGTGTCCTCCTTTACATTGGCGAGACTAAATATAGACCACATGAATAGTTTGCGGAATACCTCCACTCTGTCCATTAAAAGGGCCCAACCTCCCAGTTGCTTGCTATTTCAATAAATTATTCTGCTCTCCTGCTAATATTTCCATCCTGAACCTGCTGTAGCATTCCAAAGAAGTGTAACGAAAACTGTGCCTCATTTTGTGCATTGGAATTTGGCAGTCTTCAGGACTTGATCTTTGCCTTCCAGTTTATTTAAATCCTCCACTAGTGCTTTGCTCGTGGCTTGTTGACTTTGCTCTCAGCTGGAGGATAGCAAATAGTTTCTCCTTGTTCACGAAGGGGAGTAGAGACAGCCTGGTAATTATAGATCAATGAGCCTTACTTTGGTTGTGGGTAAAGTGTTGGAAAGGAGTATAAGAGATAGGATTTATAATAATCTAAAATGGAATAATTTGATTAGGAATAGTCAACATAGTTTTTTGAAGGGTAGGTCATGCTTCACAAATCTTATTGAATTCTTTGAGAAGGTGACCAAACAGATGAATGAGGTAAAGCGGTTGATGTGGTGCATATGAATTTCAGTAAAGCATTTGATAAGGTTCCCCTTAGTAGGCTATTGCAGAAATTACTTAGACATGGGATTAAAGGTGATTTAGCCATTTGGATCAGAAATTGGCTAGTTGTAAGAAGACAGAGGGTGTTGGTTGATGGGAAATATTCATCCTGGCCACTGCTGTTTGTCATTTTTATAAATGACCTGGATGAGGACGTAGAAAGAGGGGTTAGTAAATTTGCGGCTGGCACTAATATCGGTGGAGTTGTGGACAGTGTGGAAGAATGTTGCAAGTTACAGAGGGACATAGATAAACTGCAGAGCTGGGCTGAGAGGTAGCAAATAGAATTTAATGCAGAAAAGTATGAAGTGATTCACTTTGGAAGGAGTAACAGGGATACAGAATACTGGGCTAATGGTAAGATTCTTGGTAGTGCGGTTGAACAGAGAGATCTCAGTGTCCATGTGCATAGATCCCTGAAAGTTGCCATCCAAGTTGATAGGGTTGTTAAGAAGGCGTATGGTGTATTAGCTTTTATTGGTTGAGCGATTGAGTTTCAGAGTCATGAGGTCATGTTGCATCTGTACAAAACTCTGGTGTGGCTGCACTTAGAATATTGTGTACAGTTCTGGTCGATGCATTATAGGCAGGATGTGGAAGCATTGGAAAGGATGCAAAGGAGGGAAGGTCTTATGAGGAAAGGCTGAGGGACTTGAGGCTGTTTTCGTTAGAGAGAAGGTTGAGAGGTGACAATAGAGACATACAAGATGATCAGAGAATTAGATAGGGTGGACAGTGAGAACCGTTTTCTTCAGATGGTGATGGCTCGCATGAGGGGATATAGCTTTAAACTGAGGGGTGTTAGATATAAAACAGATGTCAGAGATAGATTCTTTACTCAGAGAGTAGTAAGGATGTGGAATTCCCTGCAACAGTAGTAGACTCGCCAACTTTAAGGGCATTTAAATGGTCATTGAATAAACATATAGATGATAATGGAATAGTGTAGGTAAGATGGGTTTCAGATTGGTGTCACAGGTGAGTGCAACATTGAGGGCCGAAGGGCCTGTACTGCACTGTAATGTTCTGTGTTCTATGTTCTGTAGTGGTCTACTTTCTCCTTTTTCACAACTATCATTTACCTACCTATTCTAGATCTCTATTTTTCTTACCACCATTAATACTCCCTTTGACTTTTGCTCTGGGCACCCTTCTCATCTATTCCATTCAGCCCTCCTCTCTTTCTCTTAACAATATGTTCCAGCCCCTTTCAGTTCTGAAGAATCATACTGGAATTGAAGTATCACCTCTCTTTTCTTTGTCTCCACAAATGTTGCCAGACTATGTAATTTACCTAGCATTTTCTGTTTTTATTACATATACTCATCCCTGTTGAGGGATTTTACTATTGAATTTCTTGGTGACTATTTTCTTGATGGCCCTTAGTTGTGCCATTACAATATGAAACATCCTCTCTGCATTCAATGTGTCAAAATTATTCAGAATTTTAAGGACCACAAATGAGTTTCCCCATTAGTTGCCTCATCCTAAGCGAAAAGAAACAGGCTCATCTTTTCCAGATGTATATACCCACTTATTTCTTATATTGTCCTTTTAAGCCCACTTTGCAATCTCCTCAGTGTCTCTATTTTTTTACAATATGTTGACCAGACTGGAAATGTGCTCTCAGTTTGTTCTAATCAAGGTTCAATATATACTGAACATCACATTTCTACATTTCAATTCTATCCATTTGGAAATAGAGCCAAATACATAAAAGAACTCAGCCTTGCTTATTTTATCACTTTCTTAAACTGTGATGCAACGTTTTGGAATTTATATATTTGTGTTCTAAAATTCCTTAATCAGCTAGATTTGTACCTTCTGAATAATAAAATGATCTATCTATTCTACCTATCAAAATATACTACCCCATGTTTATTTGTGTTACACTTAATTTCCCAACCATTTGCCCACTTTGTGGGTTTTTTAACATCTTAAAACCATGGTGTATGGGTATGGCAGAAGTAGGACATTCAGCCCATTGAGCCTGCTACACCAGTTCAATTCCACTTACCTGCCATTTCCCCATAACCCTAATTTCCTTACTGATTAAAACAGCTGTTAGTCTCAGTCTTGAACATACTTAACAACCTAGCTTCGACAGCCCTTTGAAGTAATGAATTCCACAAATTCACTATCCTTTGTTGGACGAAATTCCTCTTCACTTCTTAAATGTGTGACCCTTTTTGAGATTATGACTTTTACTCCTAGGCTGTCCGACAAAGGGAAACTATCTTTATGCATCCACCCTAAGTACAGGTGCAACCTACACAACATATAAGACAATATTCCCTTACCTTTTCTCAGTCTAGTGAACTTTCTCTGGACTGCCTCCATTGCTAGTATATATTTCCTTAGGGACTGAAAACTGTTCACAGTATTCCAGCTGTGGTCTGATGAGTTTCTTGTGTAGTTTGAGCAAATTCTCCCTACTTTTAAACTCCGTTCCCTTTGAAACAAAAGCAAACACCCCGTTTGCCTTCCTTTTGTTTTATTTATGGGATGTCGTTGTCTCTGACTGGACAGTATTTATTGCCAGTCTGTAGTTGCCTCTTGAGTAGGTGGTGGTGAGCTGCCTTCTTGAACTGCTACAGTCCAAATGCTGCAATTTGAACCTGATGCTCTAAGGGGATTCTGGGATTTTGAATCAGTTACATTGAAGGATTGGTGATATATTTCCAAGTCAGGGTGGTGAGTGACTTGGATGGGAACATACAGGTGATGGTGTTCCCATGTATCTGCTGTCCTTGTCCTTCTGGATGGAAGCCTTCGTGGGTTTGGAAGATGCTGTCTAAAGATCTTTGGTGAGTTTTTGCAGTGCATCTTGTAGATAGTATACACTCCTATTTCTGAGCATCAGGAGTGGATGTGGTACCAGTCTGCTGAGCTGCTTTGTCCTGGATGGTGTCAAGCTTCTTGAGTGTTGTTAGACCTGCACACAGATAAGTGGAGAGTACTCCATCACACTCCTGACTTGTAGGTGGTGGTCAGGCTTTGGGGAGTCTTCGCTGCAGTATTCCTAGCCTCTGACCTGCTCTTGTAGCCACTGTTTATGTGGTAAGACCAGTTGAGTTTATGGTCAACGATAACCCTGTTGCTAATGGGGGATTCAGTCATGGTAACACCATTGAATGCAAAGGGTGGTGGTTAGATTGTCTCTTATTGGAGATGATCATTGTCTGGCATTTGTATGGCATGAATGTTTCTTGCCATTTGTCAGTCCAAGTGTGAATATTGTCCAGGTCTTAATGCATTTATACATGGACTGCTTCATTGTCTGAGGAGCTGTGAATGGTACTAAACATTGTGCAGTCATTGGTGAACATGCCTATTTCTGACCTTATGATGGAGGGAAGGTCATTGAAGCAACTAAAGATGGTTTGCCCTAGGACACTACCGTGAGAAATTTCTTCAGAGATGTCCTGGAGCAGAGAAGGCTGACTTCTAACAACCACAGCCATCTCCATATGTACCTAGTATGATTCCAAGCAGAGGAGAGTTTGCCCTCTGATATGCATTTGTTTCAGTTTGCAAAGGCTCCTTGGTGCCATGCTGAGTTGAATATGATGTCAAGGGCTGTCCTTTTCACCTCACCTTTGGAATTCAGCTCCTTTTTAACATGTTTGAACCAAGGCTGTAATGAGGTCAGGAGCTAAGTGGGCCTTAAAGAACTCAAACAGGGTTTCATTGAACAGGTTACTGCCAAGCAGGTGCTGCTTGAAAGCATTGTTTTTCCTTATTGAAAAAAAAAGATTTTTGAGATTTTTTACAAAATTATAAAATTAGTACAAAATAGTGTATTCCACTTTACAATATAATAACGACACCAATATAAAATTAAGAAAACTAACTACTAAACAATTCTGCAGACTACAAAAACACAAAATAGGATATCGTACATTACTAACAATAACCAAAAAAAAGAAAAAAAAGTAAATAAATAACTAGATACGCATTCAAAATAAATTTATATCAAGTAATAACAAAACCCGTATTTAAATGAGATTCTTCCTCCCAGGGGCCCTCGAACCAGCTAACACCATCCTCACGGCTAAGCAATGGCCCTAACCAATATGGCCGATATTTCTGTATCAATGTAGTTCAAAGAGGGCTGCCATGTTCTATAAAATAATTCTGTTTTTTGGTGCACCATTATCGTAAGGAAGTCAAGGGGGATATATTCCATAACTACCCTATGCCAATTCGAAAGTCCTGGGGGACTTTTGGATACCCAATTTACTAAGATGCCTTTCCTCGCACAAAAGGAAAGGATAGTGAATAATTTCTTCCTGTTTGCATCTAGAGAAGGGAAATTTGGAGAATCCAAAAGAGGAAACACTGGGTCCAACCTAATCTCTGTTCCCAAAACCTTTGCCAAGGCATTCACTATTCTATCTCAAAATCTGTGAATCTTATGGCATGTCCACAAACAACGAGTGAGGGAACCAACTTCTATTTTACATTTCGGGAACATTGGAGATGCTCCTGCCTTGAACTTTACAAGTCGCTCTGGTGCATTATGAGCCCTATGAAGTGTCTTCAATTGGATAGCCTGAGGTCTATTCCAGATAGATCTTCCTAGCATTTTCCCAGATATCCTCCCACATCACCAACGACATTTCCATCCCCAATTCTTGATTCCAGGTTTTATATAACCATTCCATGTCCTTCGATACCTTATTATGTAGCAAGTGGTAGAGAGTACTGACCAGGGGCGTACCCATCAGCTGAAACAATCTCCTTTCCATATCCGATTCATAAGGATTAGTCATCAATGTGGTCATTTTTTGTATGAAGTCTTGTACTTGAAAATAGCAAAAAAGATCCTTGCTGGGCAACCCGAACTTCTGATGTAACTGTTCGAAGGACATCATGACCTCCCCATCGAACAGGTCTCCCAAACAGGAGATACCTCTGGACTCTGAGAGATATTTGCTTCTGTCAGAGAAGGCGGGAGGCAACCCTGACTGTGTGAATAATTATACATATCTGTAAGTGGCTCAACCAATTCACCTATAAATTCTTTATAGAACTCAGCCTGGAATCTGTCTGGTCCGGGTACTTTACCACTTTGGAGCTGCCTTACTGCCTTCTGTACTCCCTGGGTTGTCAGGGGGGCGTTCAAAAATGACGCCTGCTCCGAGGTTAGGCCCAAAAGGGCCAGATTTTTAAAAAAAAGACCCCATCTTCCTCGTTCTATCCTGACAGCCCTCTGACTTATACAATTTGAAATAGAACTTTCTAAAGGCTGTATTGGTCTTTTTACAATCACTAGTCAGGGTACCAACACTCTCTCTCTAATAGACGTAATGGATTGGGGAGCCTTTTTCTTTCTGGCAAGGTATGCTTGATACCTTCCCGGCTTATCGCCATATTCAAATAATCTCTGCTGTTTGAGTAAGTGCGGTATTCAAAGTTGCCCTGTATTTTATGATTTGGAGATGCTGGTGTTGGACTGGGGTGTACAAAGTTAAAAATCACACAACACCAGGTTATAGTCCAACAGGTTTAATTGGAAGCACACTAGCTTTCGGAGCGACGCTCCTTCATCAGGTGATTGGCGTGTACAATCACCTGATGAAGGAGCGTCGCTCCGAAAGCTAGTGTGCTTCCAATTAAAACTGTTGGACTATAACTTGGTGTTGTGTGATTTTTAGCCCTGTACTTTAGTAATGGAGGGCCTATCAGCATACGCTGTCTCAGCTGCCTTCAGGTGAGCCTCGAGCAGAAGCTGTTGTCCTCTCTTTTTTCTTTTCCGGGTCCCAGAATATGAGATAATCAAGCCACGTGCGTATGCCTTAGCAGCCTCCCACATCACCGATGGGTTACTGGCTGTGCCTGAATTAATATCCCAGAAAGTTTTAAATTCCTGCAAGAAATATTCTATGAACTTGCTATCCTTCAATAGGAAAGAGTCCATACGCCAATGTCGGGAGCCCATCTCGTCATCACTAGTCTTAACCTCCATATATACTGCGGCATGGTGGGAAATAGTTATATTACCTATTTTACAAAACAATATTGAGTTCAGAAAGGTCGAAGGGACAAAAAAAAATCAATTCTGGTATGGCACTTGTGTGGATTAGAATAAAAAGTAAAATCTCTACCCTCAGGGTGAAGACATCTCCACACATCTACCAGCCCCAACTCCCTATTCAAATCAGCCAACTGCCTAGATCTCAAAGATATACCCGCAGAGCTCCTAGGTATCCTGACCACCTCGGGGTCGATAATACAATTTAAATCTCCCCCTATAATTGTGTGACTCACCCCGAGAGCCATCAACTTGGAGAATGCTTCGAATACAAATTGAAAATGATGTGCTGGGGGTCAGTAAAGATTCAAAATCCCGTATTCCTCTCCATATATTAGGGCTTTGAGTAATATATACCATCCAGACTCATCTTTTATCTGGCTTAGCATTTGAAAGGGAAGATTCTTCCGGGTAAGAATGGCTACTCCGGAGGACTTGGCAAGATGGTGGCGATTCTGTAGAACTGCTGTGGACAGCTCTGCCTAACAGCCAAGGCATATTGGTGTTTTTTTGCCATCCCTTGCCAACTTATGTGGTGGAATTATTAGTTTAAAACCTTACAGAACACAATTTGTTAATATTTGGGAGTGGGAAGGATGCCAAAGGGAAAAGAAGCAAGCAAACAGCAGCAACACTCCCCTGCAGTCCCTACCACACCAGAGACTGCAGCAGCAGCAGCCTCTCCTGAACCCCCCCCAGGGACCTAACAGACTCACAGGAATTGGCTGCAGCAAGGGAGACACTTACCTTGAAAGTTGGGGCTGCGATTGAGGAAATCCATGGGGACATTTGTGCCCAGATCCAACCTATTGCATCCACGCTGCCGAAGCATGAACAGGAGATCCAGGGCCTCGGGGAGAGGCTGGAGAAGGTAGAGGGTCGAACTAAGGCCTCGGAAGCTGCAATGGAGTCCTCATCCAGTCGAATCCAGGTCCTGAAGCAAGAGGTGCGGGCCTTGCAAAACCATATCGATGACCTCGAAAATCGAGGTCGGAGGATAAATCTCCGAATTGTTGGGCTCCCTGAAGGTGAGGAAGGTGAGCAACCAGTCAACTTCTTTGAAAGCTGGCTACCAAAGTTTTTGGGCCTTCACATCGAGTCCAGCAGGCTGCAGATTGAAAGGGCTTATCGGGTTACAGTGCACAGGTCATGCCCAGTGCAGCACCCCGACTCGATCCTAGTGCACTTCCACTCACATAAGGACAAGCAAAAAGTCATAGAAGCTTCCAGATCTCTGGGAAGAGATTGCAGGCACTGCAGTACAAGGGGTCAAAAATCATGTTTTTCCAGGATTTCTCTGCAGCTATAATTTGAAAGAGGAAGTCCTTCAATGAAGTTAAATAGAGGTTGAGGAACCTGGGCATCCAGTACTCCATGAGATACCCCGCAGTGTTTCGTTTCAGCCACGAGGACTCAGTTTATACGTTTGACTCAGCGGATAAAGCTAAAAACTTTGTGGACACTTTAAAATAGACGGATTGGCCTGAAGAATATGGTTAATGTTTGTTCTCTTTTCTATCTTTCACCATGTTTTCCCTTCTTTTTTTTATTCCTTTCTTTCTCCCTAATAATTTCCTTTTTGAAAAGGCGGGGAAAAGACCTTGAAATAGGTTGTTCCTATTTTTTTAATAACTGGATTTTCTGATGGGATAATTTGCGGATGTTCTTTGTTGTCTCTCCCCCTTTTATTTTGTTTGTTCGGTTTCGCTTTTAATCCCAAGTGGGGTGACATGAAGCCAGGGATGGGTGGAATGCTCATCCTGACTTTGTCTTTTTTTCTGTTGATTTAAGGATCATCTGCTTGTTTTTTTTCTGACCTAAGGTTGGGACACAGTCTGGGTTTGAAGGAGCTGTGAAGAGGGGATGGGTGGGGTGAGTGCCCCCTATGGACAGAGGGAAGTGTCTTCCATTCAAGGTTTTATAGTTGGTTTTCTTTGTAGTTTTTTGGTAGTAATAGTTGTTTATAGCTATGATAGAGTAGCTTTTGTATATATAGTTTTTCGATTCCATGAGTCTTTATTTACTTATGCTCGGCGCTTTGTAAGTAGGGTTCTCCCTCCAAGGGGTTCAAGGGTCTCTGAAAGGGGATATGGCTAAGTGTCTTATTAAATGGTGCACCTGGAATATGAAGGGAAGTCATTTGCCTGTTAAAAGGAAAAAAGTGCTTTCTAGGGAAAAGGTTGATATCGCTTTGTTGCAGGAAACCCATCTTGATGATGGGGAACACCTAAAATTACAATAGGGGGGCTATGACTGGGTATTCTTTTCATCCTTTACTACTAAAAGTAGAGGAGTGGCGGTACTTATCCAGAAACATCTTCCGTTCACATTATTAGAGCAGGTGAGAGATGAGCAGGGCGGTTTGTGATACTTAAAGCCCTGATACATAGGGAGGAATATGGCATTTTAAACATCTACTGTCCTCCAGCGCATCCCTAAATTTTTTTGATTTGTGCTTTCTCTAAGTTGAGTGCTTTTGGAACACAGCACATTATTATAGGGGGGGATTTTAATTGTCTCTTGGATCCGACAGTGGACAGGATGCCTTGTGGGCCCCCAACTATTTCTTCGCAGGCCAAACAGGTGGTTGACTTATGTGAGGAGTTGGGGCTGGTGGATATTTGGAGATGTCTTCACCCTACTGGCAGGGACTTCACCTTTCTTTCAAATCCACATAAATGTCACATGAGGATTGACCTCCTTCTAGCTCCCTCAGTCCTTCTGGATTTGTTATGGGTTGTAAAATTGGGAATATAGCTATCTCTGATCACGTGGCAGTATATTTGGAGTTAAGGCCAAGAGTGAAGGGCTAGGTTTGTGGCACTGGCATTTGGACCCCTTTCTCCTTAAGGATTCCAAATTTGTGGAATACTTTTTGAAGGAGTTTCAGGAATTCCTGACTATCAACTCTGGCACGGCTAGTAGTCCATCTATGCTATGGGAGACTACTAAGGCCTTTGCTAGGGGATTAGCTATTTCCTATTCGACAGAAGGAGGAACAGCAGCGTCTACTTGAGACGCGATTGAAAGCCGTGGAGGCAGCACATTTTGCGCGGCCTTCGGTGACTAATCTATGCGGATCACGGCCCTCTGGGCTGCGTTGAATTCAATACTGACACAAAACTCAAAGGAAGAACTTGCTTTTGCTAGACAAAGGCTGTTCGAATATGGGGATAGGCCAGGGAAGTATTTAGCATACCTGACTAGGAAAAAGCGTGCTCCCCAATCCATTACTACAATCAGAGACAGCGCCGGGGTCCTTACGTACGATGCTAAAATGATTAATGAGGCTTTTCGGAGCTTTTACTCTGAATTGTATCGGTCTGAAGGTTGTGAAGACAGGAGGGCTGAAATTGAGATCTTTTTTAAGAACCTGGACCTCCCAGGGGTAACCTTGGAACAGGTCTCTCTCCTTAATGCCCCCTTGACAGTTCAGGAAATACAGGAGGCAGCTAGGCAACTTCAGAGTGGTAAAGCGCCTGGCCCTGATGGGTGGGTTTTATAAGGAGTTTATAGAGTTTCTGTCAGGGCCGATGTTGGAGATGTACAATCACTCCTATATGCATGAATGCCTATCACCATCTTTGAGAGAAGCTAATACTTCTTTAATTCTTAAGAAGGGGAAGGTTCCTGAGGATTGTGCCTCATATCGGCCCCTCTCTCTATTAAATTCAGATTTCAAGATTCTGTACAAGATCCTGGTGCTGAGATTGGAAAGAGTATTGCCCCATATTATTAAAGAGGACCAGACAGGCTTTATAAGGGGCCGTGGGTCCTCTAATAATATTAGAAGGTTGCTGAATATGGTCCAAGTTTGTCAGCAACATCGATTCAGGGGTTGGTGATTTCCTTAGATGCAGAGAAAGCATTTGACCGGATGGAATGGCCGTATCTTTTTTTTGTCTTATAACAGTTTGGGTTGGGTGGAATCTTTGCGAGGTGGGTGGAGGTTTTATATCGCCACCCTCTGGCCGCGGTCATCACCAATGGGGTGAAGTCTGGAAATTTTAGGATTGGTCGGGGTAGTCGACCAGGCTTCCCCCTCTCACTGTTGTTGTTTACGTTGCTGATAGAGCCGCTGGCAGAGGCCATTTGTCAGAACATCCACGTAACTGTTCCGGATGTGGGATCGAGGGCACACAAGATTACATTGTGTGTGGATGATGTCCTTCTGTTTTTATCGAACCCGATGACCTCTGTACCCCATTTGATACAATGTATCAATTCATTTGGGGCTATTTCAGGATATAAGATTAACTTTGCAAAATCGGAGCTTATGCCTTTGGGGAACTTTAAGGATGTGCCAGAAGTTGAAGGTGGCCCTAAGTTCCCTTTTAAGTGGTTATGGGCAGGGTTCCGATACCTTAGCATTTTTATTACCCCCAAGTTTGATCTGTTATTTCGGTCTAACTTTACTCACTTGCTCGACAATATTAGACAAGATCTCCAGAGATGGGAGGCTCTTCCAATTTCATGGCTGGACCAAATATCTCTCATTAAGATGAATGTTCTTCCTCGTTTGCTTTATCCCATGCGTATGCGCCCTGTAATGTTTCCCGGGTTAACGCTGCAGAAGCTTATGGGATGGTTTGGTTCCTTTGTCTGGCATGGTGGGCGGCCCTTCATCAAACTTACTAAATTGCAGTTGCGGAAATGTGTTGCTGGAAAAGCGCAGCAGGTCAGGCAGCATCTAGGGAACAGGAGAATCGATGTTTCGGGCATTAGCCCTTCTTCAGGAATGCAGTTGCCTTCTTCAGAATTGCAGTTGCCTCAAGGAGGGGGAGGAATTGATTTTCCAGGCATCAGAAGGTATCAATTGAGTTCCCTGCTATCCTTTGGGTAGGTAACGAACCAAACTCAATATGGCTGGATTTTGAGGCCTCCCAAGCAAAATGCCCTCTTATTAACCTGTTCATGGATAAGATGAGGACAGTTATGGACCACTGCCAGAACCCCAATTTCATTAGTACAGTCAAGGCATGGAGGGTGATGCATCAGAGTCAGGGTTGTTTTTCCAAGACTTCGCCACTTACACCTATAGTTGGCATGCCAGGGTTCTGACCAGGAATGATGGACTCAGGGTTCAAACTATGGGCAGTGAGAGGAGTTTCTAGTTTGGGAGACTTGTTTGAGGGGAAGATTATGATGTCTTTTGAGCAACTGAGCTGCAAATACAGGTTACCCAGCAGAGATCTTTTCCGTTGTTTTCAGGTTAGGGATTTCATCCAGAAGAAGAGTACGCTTCTCACTAAGCCCTATACAGAGAGGTTGTTGCTGCGTTCCACAAGCACCCTTTTGGTTAGTGCCCTCTATTGCCTGCTGGGTGTCAAGGCCTGGCAGGATATTAACCGGTTATGTGAGGTCTGGGAGCAAGAGCTAGGAGTGGAGATCTCTTCTGAAACATGGGAGAACATATGGGAGAATACTCGAAAGATCTGAATCTGTAATAGGACATGCGCTACGCAGTTATAAGTTCTGCACAGGGCTCATCTGGCACCAGACTGTCTGGCGAAGTTTAAAAAAGGGGCGTCTTCAGTGTGCCCAAATTTAAAATAAGTGCAGATACTCTTACTCATTGCTTCTGGACATGCCTCAGGCTCCGTGTTTATTGGAGCGCTGTGGCGGGAGAGATAGGGAGGGTATTGAGGACTGAAGTCAAAGTAGACCTGATATCTCTCCTCTTAGGTCTACTGAATTTACCATCTTTAGACAGGCATGGGAAGAAACTATTTAATGTTCTTGCACACTGTGCACGGAAGAATATTTTGACAAATTGGATGTCTGAGAACACGCCGGGCTTGCTGGGATGGCAGAAATTAGTTATGGAGCACATTCCCTTGGACCTTTTTACAAACATGGTGCACCACACAACAGACCATTTTTACAAGATATGGCAGTCCTACTTGAGTTATTTGGATGTATATTTGTCAGTTTCTTAACTAGGGTGTTTGTTTAACCAGGATGGTTAGATTTGTCAAGCCCTGGACCCTGGAGGGGGTCTCCTGAGTTAATATGGGTATGTATACAATACTTCCATTCCTTTGTTTGGGAGCTTTGCGCTGAACATAGCTGTTCTGTATTTTGTGGGGTTTCTTTTTTTTTGCTTTTCTTTCTGTTTTTGGTGCTGCTTTACACAGTGTTAAGGTTTGTTTTGTATTATAGGGTAGGTTAATAGTTAGTAGACAGTAGTTGTATTGTAATTTGTGTTTTTCTTCTTTTTATTATACTGATATTTGTTATTGATGGTATTTTTCAATCATTTTACATGTTTGTAAAGAAAAATTGCTAATAAATATAGTTACAAAGAAAAGGCTACTCCCCTACCTTTTGAGCTGAAAGTTGAAAAGAACACCTGGCCAAATCCACCCTGTTGCAGCTTCGAATGCTTCTTATCAAGTAGATGTGTCAACTGTAGAAGGGCTACATCAACACTTTTTTTAAAGACTTGATAATATCTTTTTCCTTTTAATTGGTGAGTGGCTCCCCTTGACATTCCAGGTGCACCATTTAAACCAATGACTGGCCATGATCATTCAAGCCAGTCTGAGACTCCCCAGGAAGAAAATCCCTACCCAAAAGACATTGACTAGAAACCATAATCAATTCAAATGTAAAAACACCCTTTAAAACAACTAAATCAAAACAGCTAAGAACTACTCCCTAAAAAAAAACTAAGACATAATTAAAAGGAGACTTTCCCCCTTGCCCACATGGGGCACTCCTACCTTCCAATTATCCTGCCATAACATCTCCCAGCTGGAGCCATGCCCTTGGCCCAGACATTACAAAGTAGAATAAACAAAAGCCAATATCTTATAATACAGGAGTTAAAAGTGGGCGACCAATCCATACTATTACCTCGGCACTCTTAACAAAACAGCAACATAAGATAAAATATATAAAATTACAATCCAACAAATATTAAGGAACAAAAAACAACTCAGAAACATCCCCCAATAATCGAATAAACCGAGTGAGTTGTAAATAAGAGTCAAAAGAAAGAAGAAAGAACGAATCCCCCCCCCCCCCCCCCCACCAAGGAAGGATGGAAAAGAGAAGGAGGGAAAGAGGAGGAGCAAAAACAGAAGGGGGCAAAATAAAGTCATCATCCATATAGTTCATGTCCCGCAGTCTATTTGAGAGCATCCAAGAATTCTTTTACTTTTTCCGGTGATCCAAAGTTATACACAGATCCTCCATGACTGAAGAACAGCGTTGCTGGGTATCACATAGAATATTGAATATTTAAATCCCTCAGACAATTTTTTACCTCATCGAATGCCTTCCTCTTGTGAACCACAACTGGAGAGAAGTCCTGGAACAACATTATTTTGGAACTCATGTATACCATAGCATGGGGAACCTTCCCCAAAACTCTGGAGGCCTCCAGCAGCATTTGTTTTTCCCTGTAATGCCGAAGTCGAATTAGGACCGGGCGGGGTTGCTGGTTCGACCCGGGCCTGCTCACAGCAATCCAGCGGGCTTGCTTAACCCACACCCAGCCCAGCTCCGACTCCAGTTTCAACAGCTGGTGGAGCCATTGCTTCAAAAAATCAACAAGCTAGCCTTCCTCCTCCCATACGGGAAGGCCCAGCAACCGAATATTTTTCTGATGACCTCGATTTTAGAGGTCGTCGATATGTTCTTCTAAGGCCCGGACCGAGCGCTCCAGAGCCCGGACCTGTCCCGCAGAGCAGCAGTCTCGGAGGCCGCGGCACCTTGCTCTGCTCCTCCAACATGCTGTCTGAGTTTTTCAATCTCTCAGACATGCTTCTGCAGCATGACTGAGGTCAACTCCCACCTGCACTGGGTCTCTTCAATGGACGCATCGATCTTCTCTCAGAGCTTAACAAACTTCGAGATCAGGCTCACCTCTGCAGGTAAGTCCCCTGGGGTGGCCACGGATGCCTCTGTTGCTGTGGGGGTGGGAGGGGTCCCTGCCTGTTGCGAACTTCGTGATCCTTTACCTTTGATCATTTTAAAATGCATCAAACTGCTAAAGTTGATGCAAAATGACCAAAGCTGCTGGAAAAGGCTATTTTAAATACTTTAGAAAGTGAGGTCCCACTTTGCCTGGGTCCTGGGCAGACCTGCTGGGTCACTGCCAAGTTGATAGCATTGTTGATGACATCTTCTATTACTTTACTAGTGATTGAAAGTAGGCTAATGGAGCAGTAATTGGCTGAATTGGATTTGTCCTGCTTTCTATGCACAGGACATACCCAGGCAATTTTCCATTTTGTCGGGTAGATGCCAGGTTTATAACTGTACTTAAATAGCTTGGCCAGGGGAGTGGAACCTTTGGGATCACAATTCTTCACTACTATTGCGGGAATGTTGTCAGGAGCCCATAGTCTTTGCAGTATCCAACCATTCCTTGATTTCATGTGGAATGAATCAATATGGCTGAAGACTGGTGTCTGTAATGGTGAGCATCAGTGGAGTATGTCAAGACGGATCATTCACTTGGAACCTCTAGCTGAAGATTGCTGAGAATGCATTGATGTGTTGGGCTTTTCCATCATTGAGGATGGGGATATTTGTGGAGCATCCTCCTCCAGTGAGTTGTATAATCATCCATTATCATTCATGACTGGATTTGGGAGGACTGCAGAGCTTAAATCTAATCCTTTTGTTGTGAATCAACTGTTGGTTGTCATTTAGCTCTGTCTATCACTTGCTGCTTATGCTGGTTGGCATGCAAATAATCCTTTTTGGAGGCTTCAGGAGATTGACACCTCATTTTTAAGTTTGCCTCGTGCTGCTCCTGACATGCCCTCCTGCACCCTCCATTGAATAGGGTTGATCTCCTAGCTTGATGGAAATGGTTAAGTGGGGGATATGCTGGGCCATCAGATTTCTGGAGTGCAATTCTGCTGCTGTCAATGCCCCACAGCACCTCCTAGATACTCAGTCTTGATCTGTTGCTACAGCTGTTTGTAGTCTGTCCCATTTAGCATGGTGACAGTGCCACACAACAGAGGATATTCTCAGTGTGAAGGCAGGACTTTGTTTCCATGAGCACTGTGTGGTGGTTACTGTTATTGATACTGTCATAGATGCATCTGCAACTTGCAGATTGGTAAGGATGAATTCAGGTATGTCATTCTCTTTTAGTTGGTGTGTAGTTTCCCTTGCTACCTGCTGCAGATCCAGTCTGGCAATTACGTCCTTGAAAGGTAGTAATGCTGCTGAACCACTTTTGGTGGTGGACGTTGAAATTCCACACCCAGAGTACATTTTGCACCCTTGCCACCCTCAGTTCTTCCTCCAAGTGTTATTCAACATGGAGTAGTAGTGATTTATCAGCCGAAGGAGGATGGTACATGATAATCAGCTGGAGGTTTTCTTGGCAATATTTAACCTAAAGACATGAGACATAGGATGCATCCCAGCAGGTCCAGGGGACTTACTGATCTTCAGATGCATTAGTTTCCCTCACACTTTTTCTCTAGGTATAATGGTTGTATTTATTTCCTTTCCTCATTTTGCCCTACATTATTTAGTAATTTTGAAATGCTATTAGTGTTCTGCTGTGCAAGAAATATAAAGAATTTATTTAACTCCTTTGCCATTTCCTTGTTCCCAATTACTATTTCTCCAGCCTCATTCATTAAGGTGACTATGTTCACTTTGGCCTCACTTTTCCTTTTCATATATTTAAAGAATCTCTTGCTGTTCATCTTGGTATTACGTACAAGTTCACTCCCAAAATTTATTTTCTTCCCCTTATCAGTTTTTTGTTCATCTTTCTTTGGTTTTAAAACTTTCCAATCCTCTTGCTTATCACTAATCTTTGCTACTTTGTAAGTTTTTTCCTTCAATTTGATACTACCTTGACTGCTTTGGTTAGCCATGGTTGGTTTATCTCCTTCCCAGAATGCTTTCTTCCCTGCGATATATCTTTGCTGTGAGTCATGAACTATTTTCTTAATCATCTGCCATTACTACCTCAACTGTATTTGCTGCTAATCTTCTGTCACAGTCAACTCCAGCTAGGACTGCCCTGGTTCGCTTGGAATTAAGCTTTTCTCAGTTATTTCTGATCAATTTCCTCTCTCAACATGAATACTAAATTCTAACACATTATGGTCACTGTTTCCTAGGGGATCTTTTTCAGTCTACGATCATTTATTAAACCTGCTTCATTGCACATCACCAGATTCAAAGTAGACTGATCCTTGGTTGAATCAACAACACTTTGGTGTAGGAAACTTCAAAATATATGGTATGAATTCTGCATCATTCTATCTCTGCCAATCTGACTACCCCAATCAACATGAAGATTAAAGTCACCCATTGTTTTATCCTACCTTTATTATATGCCCTTCTTATCTCCTGATTTATTCACCGTCCCACTGCATTGGGCCTATAGATTATTCTATGAGCACCTTCTTTCCCTTTTTATTTCTCACCTCCACCCATATGAATTCTATCTTTTGATCCAAGATCAATTTTCCTTCGTATTGATTCTGTATCTCAAATTTGGTGCCATCTACATGTTCAGAAATTGTAAGTTTGATTCAGAGATCAAATTGTTAACTTAAATTATGAAATATGGCTGTTCTAGCATTGATCATTGTAGAACAATGTGATCTACCTGCTACTGTAAATTTACCCTTGCTGTGCTTTTTTCAACGCATCACTGTTTCTTTAAATTTAGGTTCAGTTATCACCACACATCTCATCATTCAATGTCATGTGTACCTGTTCTATTTTCCTGATAAGCACCAAAGCTAATTAATTATTTAATATTTTTGACCTCTGTATATTTTTGTGACTTAGGCAGCCTCACTGTCATGTTACCCTTGGTCCACGAACTCCCCACCTACATCCGGGACACCACCCATGCCCTCAACCTCCTCCATGACTTTCGTTTCCCTGGCCCCCAAAGCCCCCAGTCGTGATGGCTATCCATCTGTGATGGCCAAGGTCTCCTAGCACTCTGTTTCTTCCTCTCCTGATGACCCAACCAGTGCTCCTTCACCAACACACTCATTTGATTGGCGGAACTGGTCCTCACCCTCAACATCATCTCTTTCGAATCTTGCCACTTCCTTCAGACCAAAAGAGTAGCCATAGGCACCCGCATGGGCTCCAGCTATGTCTGCTTCTTCATCAGTTACATGGAACAGTCCATCTTCCACAGTTACACTGGCTTCATTCCCTACCTTTTCCTCCGCTACATTGATGACTGTATCAGTGCCACCTTGTACTCCCGTGAGGAGGTTGAACAGTTCATCAACTTCACAAACACTTTCCACCCTGACCTCAAGTTCACCTGGACCATCGCAGACACCTCCCTCCCATTCCTGGACCTCTCCTCTCCATCTCCAGTGACCAACTCAACACAGGCATCAACTTCAAACCCACCACATCTGACAGTTTCTTGACTACACCTCCTCCCACCCTCCTGCTATAAAAACGCAATCCTTTACTCCCAAATCTTCCATCCCTGCCATATCTGCTCCCAGGAGGAACAATTCTACTCCAGGACATGCCAGATGGCCTTCTATTTCAAAGACCACAATTTCCCATGTGGTCAACAATGCCCTCCAGTGCATCCCTCCACTTCCTGCACCTCTGCCCTTGAACCCCATTCCTCCAACTGTAACCCCTGGTCCTCAGCTACAACACCACTAATCTCCAGATACAGTACATTATCCTTCACCATTTCTGCCACTTACAATCAGATCCCACCACCAGAGATATATTTCCCTCCCCACCCCTATCAGCATTCAGTAGGGACCATTCCCTCTGTGACTTCCTCATTAGATCCACACTGCCTCACCAATCCACCCTCGACTCCTGGCACCTTCCCATCCCACCATAAGAGGTGTAAAATCTATGCCCCTACCTCCCCCCTTCATCTCCTTTCAAGGCCCCAAAAGAGACTTCGACATCTGGCAGAGATTTTCCTTCACAGGCAAACACCTCATCTACTGTGTCCGTTGCTCTTGATATGGTCTCATCTACATTGAGGAGATAGGACGCCAACCCGTGGAACATTTCAGGGAACATCTCTGGGACACACTCACTAAACACCCCACTGCCCTGTGGCCAGTCATGTCAACTCTCCCTCACGCTCCACCAAGGACATACAAGTCCTGGGCCTCCTCCACCACCAAATCCAAGTCACCCGACACCTGGAGGAAGAATGCCTTATCTTCCGTATTGGGACCCTTCAACCGCATGGCATCAACATTGATTTCACCTGTTTCTGCATCTCCCCTTGCCACACCTCATTCCAGATCCAACCCTCCAACTCTGCACCGCCCTTTTGAACTGTCCTACCTGTCCATCTTCCTTCCCACCTATCCGCTCCACCCTCCCCTCCGACCTATCACCATAACCCCCCCTACCTCCATCTACCTATCACCTCCCCCCAGGCCCCATCCCCACCCTGCTATTTATCTCTCACCCCACCCCCTCACCCCATTCCTGATGAAGGGCTTATGCTCAAAATGTCGATTCTCCTGCTCTTCGGATGCTGCCTGACCTGCTATGCTTTTTCAACACCACACTTTTCGACTCTGATTTCCAGCATCTGCAGTCCTCACTTTCTCCCAACACATTTTTACTTGGTAAAGGCTGATGCACAACAGTATTTTTAAAAATCATATCCTCTAACTTCATGGGTAAATGTCCCTCTGGTTGGCTAGATTTCATTTTACCACCTTTTTACTATTTATATGACTGTAGCAAAGTTTTGCATTCCCTTTTGTGTTACATGCTGGTCACTTCTTATAATCTTTCCTTGCTGCTGTACCTTTTTTCTACTTTCCCTCTAATCTTACTATATTCAGCCTGTTATGTAGTTGTGTTGTTAGCCCGACATCTCTTCTATGCACCTTTTTTCTCCTTCATCTTACTCTTCATTTTCTATGACAACTGGGAGGTCTGGCCAGTTCCCCCACATGGCAGTATCCCTCAAATGTACCTGAACTATCTCCTATTGAAAGATAGTTTTGTTCTTTTTTAAAATTTATATTTTGCATGCCATTGCCTGGGCTAGATCTGTTCTCACTCTTTGGAAATTGGTGCTCTCCAAATTAATTATATTTACTCTGAATTGCTTTGGTCTTTTAGCATAACTAAGTTAAATCTTGTGATCTTATGATCACAGTACCCCATCTGTTCTTTCATGGGATGTAAGGGTCACTGGCAAGATTAGATTTTATTGCCTACCCCTAATCTCCTTTGAACTAAGGCCATTTAAATAAGAGTCAACATAGTACAATGAATCTTATGTAGAACAGAATGGGTAAGGATGACATATTTCCTTCTGTTGCATCATGGGGTAAACCCTCCTGCTTAATTTAAACCAGCAACACAGAAAAGATTTATCCCATGTAGTAATCTGTGAAAATTCGAGAGGCCAAGAACTACTTAAAGTAAAACTTAACAACTTTATTTCTTAAAGTATTATGGAGAATAGTTAGCTAACAACAATTTACAACTCCTTTCTCTAACCTATCTTTTACTTTCCCTTCTACAATACCAGTCCGATAAAACTCCCAGTGGTTAAATCTTTTTATATCTTCCTCTATAGATTTACTCTCTAGGTTGGTGTTGATGCTTTTTCTCTGTGCAAACTCCTTCTTTTGACAGGTACCTATCAGAGTGTTTTGACGAGCAGCCTATATCTGTTGGTCTTTTGGCAGTTCTCCCCCAACTGTTCAATTTTTTCCAGTCTTATACCCCCAAAGCAATGGATTGTGTCATTGGCTTTTATTATTGTCAATATGCTAAATTCAAACTTGATTGAAGTTTGTTTTTTTGGGGTATAATTTAAAGTGATTGGCCTAATTCAAATTTGTTTTTGTCTCCAGGCAACCATCTACCGTAGCTGTTGAACCACATGTTAGGTTTAGTCTTATTCAGAACACTTAGTGCTGTCAGGTATTCCTGCTATCTTTTAACTCTCTTAAAGGTACAGGACACCCACATCTTCATAACACCTCCTCCCTTAAGAAAAAAAATGAACCTTCATAATGAAAAGATGGCTTCATTTTTTTCTCTTCTTCAAACACATTACTCTAACATACCAATAACTTTAATCTAAGTTCACGTTAACTTCTTCCATATGGCATTATATATATATTATGTATATGTAACATTAAGTAAATACAAATCTCATCTAAACGTAATCAGTTAAATCCGCGATAACAGGTCTGCGATTACATTCTTACAATCCGCAACATGTACGATTTTTCAATGAAAAGCTGGTAACGTAAGACTGCAATGAAGTAGTATATATTCTTGTCTTTAAAGCATTCTAAGAACGTAAGTGGATTGTGATCCATGTACACAACCGTCTCTGACACATTGTTCCTGACATACACATTAAAATGTTGTAAGGTCAGTATCAAACTCAATTGTTCTTTTTTGATCGTGGAGTATTTCCTTTGGTGGATATTGATCTTCTTTGAAAAGTAGCTAACTGGCAGGTAAATCCCATCTTCACCTTCCTGTAGCAGTGCAGCTCCAACTCGTATGTTACTTGCATCAATGGCGACTTGATAAGTTTTGAAATGTTTGGTTAAGTTAAAACAGCTTTGGTGGTTAATATTGATTTCGAATGGTCAAACGCCTCCTGGCATTGTTCTGTCCACTGAAACTTAGTGTTCTTCTTCAGCAAATCGGTTAACAGTGCCACTACACTGCTGAAGTTTGGAATAAACTTCCGATGGAATCCACAGCGTCCAAACCTCTTTCTTCGAGGTTGGTCGTGGAAATTCCTTGATGGTCTTCGTCTTTGCATTCTGTGGGGTCAACCTTCCATGGCCAATGTTATGTCCCAAGAACGTCACCTCTGCTTTCGCAAATTCAGTTTTATTTAAGTTTAGCACCAGTTTTGCTTTTCTTAGTCATTCAAAGAGCTCTGCCAACTGTACCATGTAATCTTTCCAGGACTTACTAAAGATCACTACATCATCCAAATAGACTACGCAGTTTGTTAAACCGGTCACAACTCTGTTCATGAGTCTTTGGGATGTGGGCGGGTGCGTTCTTCATTCCAAAATGCATTACTTTAAATTGGTATAGCCCATTTGGGGTTACAAACACAGAAATTTCTTTTGCTGACTCTGATAAAGGTTTCTGCCGGTAATCATGCATTAAGTCCAACTTGGTGATGAAACTGGCTTGTCCGGCTTTCTCGAAAGGAATTGGATATGAGTTCAATTTTGTAATGGTGTTGACCTTCCGGTAATCCACGCATAATCGAGTCCGGTTTGGGAACTAAGACAATTGGCGAACTTCACGCGTTCTGGCTTACTTCAGTGATGTCCTCATTGAGTTTGGCCACCACCTCCATTTGGACTTGTCTGGCTTTGAAAGGCTTAAGTTGATAGGGGTGTTGTTTTATCAGAGCAGTATTCCCTACGTCTACTTCACGTACAATAGCATTAGTCCTCCCTATCTGATGCTTACATATGTCCCTAAACTGCAGTAACAAGTCTTTCAACTGTGTTCTATGCTCCTGAGACAGATAGCTTACTAACCTATCCCACTCCTCAAGGACTTCTTCATTTTTTAATCTATTTTGAGGCACATCAAAATCCACATCATCTGGATTTGATTCCTCACTCTGCGGGGCAGTAATTAACACCTGTTTCTCCAGTTCTTTCTGTCTAGTATAATACAGTTTCAATATGTTGACATGACATACCAATAGGTTTTTTTCAACCTGGCATCTTTATGAGATAGTTCACCTGACTCAACATTTTCTTAATTTGATAGCGACCACTAAACCTTGCTTTGAAGGGATCTCCTATCACTGGTAACTATACTAACACATCATCCTCTCAGGAAAACGTCTGAGTCCCTGATCTTTTATCTGCCACCTACTTCTTTCTATACTGTGCCCTCTTTTGGTCCTGTTTAGTTAACTCACCTACTCGATTTAATCTGTCCCTCACCTCTGATATGTAATGTAAGTGTGAAATCTCTGACTTTGGTCCTGTCAATTTTTCCTTAATTAATTTCAAAGGACCTCTCACTTCATGCTTGAACATTAACTTGAAGGGCGTGAACTGAGTAGATTCATTTGGGGCATCTCTAATGGCAAGCAATATGAATGGGATACTTTTATCCCAGTCATTCAGGTAATCCTGACAGTATGCTCTCAACATGGTCTTCAAGGTCTGATGCCACCTTTCTAAAGCTCTCTGGGATTCAGGATGATACGCCCTGGATTTAAAGTGCTGTATACCTAAGCTATCCATAACCTCCTCAACAGCCTAGCAGTAAAATTTGACCCTTGGTCTGACTGAATCACTCTGCGTAGCCCATACCATGTGAAGAATGCTCCTAACTCGTCTACTACCATTTTTGCCTTGATGCTCCGTAATGGAATTGCCTCTGGGAATTTGGTAGACTCATCTATTATGGTTAACAAGTATTGGTTCCCACTTTTAGTTCTTGGGAGGGGACCTACACAATCAATTATAACTCACATGAAAGGTTCTTCAATTGTGGGAATTGGCAACAAATGCGCTGGTTTTATTACCGCCTGTGGCTTACCTACCATTTGGCTTGTATGGCAGGTATGGCGAAAGTTAATCACATCCTTGTGCATTCCAGGCCAATAAAAATATTTTTGTACCTTAGCCTGAGTCTTTTGTACCCGTAGATGACCTCCTACAGGTGATTTCTGTGCTACCCATAACACCTCGTGTCTGTATGCTACTGGCAACACAATCTTTTGCACTTCAGTTCATTTCTCCTCTGCTCTAACTTGCCGTGGTCACCATTGCCTTCTTCAGATTCTACCTTTCAGATAATAACCCTCCAGAATATTCTCTGCCTCTTTTTCAGAGTACGCATCCAATATATATGTTTGATCATCTTGTTTTGCTGTTGCAGGTCTCTTAGCCTTTCAGGACTAAACACTTCTGTCTGACCCTCTGCCTGTTCAGGTTTTTCCCTGCACCCTTACATCAAACGGAGTGTCCACTAACTGAATCTCAACTCTATCATCTCTCTCTTTTACTTTTTGCTTCATGCTGTGACTTATGATGTGGGATCTGGTTACCACACAGTCTGGGAAAATATCAGGATATTTCTGTTTTAATTCCTCAGTTTCTTGGTCTTCCTGGGGCTTATCCACAACAAGGCATCTCACTCCCACCTTGGATCCTGCCAAATCATTCCCAAGAACAAACTGAATTCCTGGAATTGACACTCTCAATCACTCCCACTGTAACTTCCCCAGTCTTGAGTTGCCTCTCCAACCTGATCTTACATAGGGGAGTGTTAAATTTCTGTCCATCTATCCCACAAATTACCACACTCTCAGATAACAGATCAGAAAGAGTGCATATTCACTCATCCCTTATTATCAGCACTTGGTTAGATTCTGCATCTCTCAAAATTATAATTTCTTGTCCTTGTCCCCTAGTTCTTTCTGGGTAAACTTAACCCACGGAGGTGAATTCTTTGTAGAGATCAGGTACTAACTCCATACCCAGTCACTGCCTAGGTTGTACACTCTCCTGCAGCTCCTTGGCTCTTCTTGGAGTCTGCTTCACTACCTTTACTAATGCCACTGAATTAGCTTCTGTTCTCACATCTTTTCCCATAGTGCCTTTCTTTAACAGCCAGCACTGTGACTTTACGTGTCCCACTTTCTGGCAGTGAAAACACCTTTTCCCAGTGCCCTTCTGAAACCACCAGCACTGTAATTTGTCCCACTCCATTACAGTGAAAACTTCTCAGGCCTTTCACCTCCTGTCCACCCTCTTGGGCTTCTTTTCTATCCTGTGGTAAATTCTTACCAGTGTTCTCTACTCTTGGTTTCATAGTGTAGGATCTCCCCTTTTCCTAACTTCTTTCCTTCACAAGATGAAATTCTGACCAGAGGCATGTCTTATGCATCAACATGTATCATCTGCTAATTGAGCTGCCCTTCTTACATCCTGAAATTTCTGTTTCTCCATGTGAATTCCTACGATCTCTGGAAGTGAGTTTTTGAACTCTTCCAGCAGAATAATCTCTCTTAGAGCATCATAGGTCTATCTATCTTTCTTTCTATCTTTAAGGCTTGCACCCATCCATCAAGATGACTATGTTTAATTCTTTCGAACTCAATATAAGTCTGACCTGGTTCCTTCTTTGTGTTTCTGAAATGCTGTATATATGCATCTGGTACCAAATCATAAGCACTTAAAATAGTCTGTTTGACCTCTTCCTAGTCTCTGGACCCCTCATCTGACAGCACGGCAAATACCTCACTGGCTCTGCCTACCAGTTTAGTCTGAACTAGCATTACCCATAAATCCTCGACCACTTCATCTGCCTAGCCAATTTTTCGAATGAAATAAAGAAGACTTCAACATCTTTCTCATCAAAATGTTTTGATGTATTTGTACATATCACTACCTTGACTTTTAATCTCCATCCTGTTAACTTTGCTGACTAAGTTGAAACTTTTCAAGTTCAAATTCTCTCTCTCTTCTTTTCTCTTCTCTCTCTCTCTCAGCTAAGAACCTTCTCTCTCTTTTTCCCCTCTCTCCCTTTCTCTCTCTCCTCTCTTCCTTTCTCTTTCACTCTCCCTTTGTTTAGCTTCTAACTTAATTTTTCTCAATTGTAATTTAAAATTTTCTACCTCTACTGCACTTGTCTGTTTTTCTGATACTCCTAAGTGTTTGAGTAATTCCCTTACAATTGCAGCTTTACTTTTGTCCTTGGTTAAACCCACATCTAACTTATTTGCTAATTCTAAAACTATGTCTTTTTCTTTCCTTCTAAACTATCTCGGCAAAGTTGAAAATTGTCTTCAAACCCCAAAACCTCTTTAGCAATTTTAAGAGCCATTTCTCTCACTTCTAATTAATCACAAGTCACTGAAATTAAACAAATTGCCTCACCTATATTTTATTTAAAGATCTAGGACACTAATCTGCAAGTGTTTAAATCTGCTGGGATTTTTCATACCTCTAAATATATTCAAATCTGTCTAAACCAGTTTAAATCACAAATCCAAGACCCAGACTGTTCAAGTCATGGACCAAGCCCCCTAAATCATTCAAATCCTGGATGAGCACCTAAACTGTTATTACACGGGATAAACCCTCCTGCTTAATTTAAACCAGCAATACAGAAAAGATTTATCCTGTGCAGTAATCTGTGAAGATTTCTGAGGCCAAGAACTATTTAAAGTAAAAATTAACAACTTTATTTCTTAAAGTATAACAGAGAATAATTAACTAGCAACTATTTACAACTCCTTTCTCTAACCTATCTTTTACTATCCCTTCTATAATACTAGTCCGATAAAACCCCCCAATTAAGATTTATCAAAAATTCAAATTTCAAAACGAGTCAGCGGTCAAATCTTCTTTTTATATCTTCCTCAGTAGATTTGGTCTGTAGGTGGATGTTCATGCTTTTTCTCTGTGTAAACTCCTTCTCTAGACAGATACCTCGCAGGGAACTTTGACTGGCAGCCTACATCAGTTGGCCTTTTGGCAGTTCTCCCCAGGCTGTTCAATTTTCCCAGTCTTATACCCCCAAAGCATTGGATTGTGTCATTTGGGATTTTAATATTGTCAATATGCTAAATTCAAATTTGATTGGAGTTTGGTATTTTTGGGTATAATTTAAACTGATTGGCCTAATTCAAATTTGTTTTTATCTCTAGGCAACCAGCTACCCTAGCTGCTGGACCACATGCTACATTGTATCTTATTCAGAACACTTGGTGCTGTCAGGTAGTTCTGCTATCTTTTAACTCTATTAAAGGTACAGTACACCCACACCTTCACAACACTTCTCTAAGGGACATCAGTGAACCAGATGGTTTTCACCATACTCGATGATTGTTTCATCATCCCCATTACTGAGACTGGCTTTCAATTACAAATTTTTGATTAGTTGAATTTGAAATTCACCAACTACTGTGGTTGCTTTTGAACCTGTGCCTTTAGAACATTTTTCTGGGCTTCTGAATTACTAGCCTAGTGAATGCACCACTATACTTTCCTCACTGACATTTGATATACATGTTCTATCTGATTCCCTAGAAGTAGATCTAACAATGACTCTTTCCTATTGGATTCATTTCTGGACCAGTCAAGAAAACTCCTTCCCTGAACATACTTTAGAACATAGAACATAGAACAATACAGCACAAAACAGGCCCTCGATGTTGCGCCGACCTGTGAACTATTCTCAGCTCGTCCCCCTCCACTATCCCATCGTCATCCATGTTTAAGTCTCCCTATTGTGGTTGAGTAACCTTTCCTAGGCTCACTGGTCTATAAGTTGGGTGGGAAGCTCTACAAAGGTAGGTTCTCGGGTTTAGAAAACACTGTCTTATATAGTTGGATGGAAATAAAAAGAAGTTTCTCATTTCCCAGAAACCTCTGCTCTCTGATTTCAAATATAAAAGCTCAAGTCAGTGATTCAACACTCCCAGCAGGTCCCTGGTCCATGTTCCCGCCCTTTGAGTTGCTGCTGCCACTGAAAAACAGAAATGTAGGACTCCCGTGCTCGAGGTAAGTTTTTAAAGGTTCAAATCAGTGACTCACCGCTCCTGGCAGCCCCTGGTGCAAACTCCTGCCCTTCAAGTTGCTGCTGCCGCTGAAAAACAGAAATGGAGGACTCCAGCGCTCGAGGTAAGTTTTTAAAGGTTCAAATCAGTGACTCACTGCTCCCGGCAGGCTCCTGGTCCAAGCTCCCACCCTTTGAGTTGCTGCTGCCTCTGAAAAACAGAAATGGAGGACACCCACGCTCGAGGTAAGTTTTTAGATGCTCTTCCCCATGTGGTCAAGTCACCAAGGGTCCAAAACGTCTTAAATTGATTCACAGTCTAGGAAATCAGGACTGACAGAAAAATGGCCAAACAAAATTAAATAGCAGCCAACAGCTATCGAATACAAAGGAAGTTGAAATCAGGATCAAAGAGTTTGCAAAGGTTCAAGGGGGACCAGTTACAAACAGCCTGAGGATTGTGTATTGGAGAATCAGTCGATCAGATGTTCTGGCATCTTGACTGCCTAAATATGTGCACTTTACACCTCTTGGCAGGGCTATAATGAAGGGTGTTGGCATTACCCATTGGATGGATTTGAACCTAGCTCAAGACCAATTGGCCAAGGTTCACAGAACATTCTGGAAATTCTGGTGTGAGGAAGGATAAGAACACACCAGGATGCCAACCTCTTAAAAGACACAGTGAAGACTCAGTGAAGATTCACAGGAAGGCCTCATAACAAGACACATAGTAGAAGGTCATGCAGCAACTCAAGAAGACATAGGAGAAGATCCACCCTGACCTGTAAAGTCCCACCTTTGTGGAAGAGAAGCCGGCTGTATATCGGAGAGGAAGGAGATTACAACAACCCAGCTCAAATAAATGGGTTGTTGTGGGTATTATCTTTTCTCAGAAGGATAGAGCTAGAAAGAATTTGGGGAATGCTCACATTGTATTTTTAATAAGGAGTATTTTGTTAATAAAATAGAATTGAACTACAAACCGAATTCTGTGTCTCTCTGTGCACCTCATTGACAAGAGACTTGGGTAAAGTATTTTTCAATGCATAAACTGGTTGAAGTGCCCAAAACATGGGGCAACATCCATTTCTGCTCTTTACGCTATCATTATTCAGCCTATTGTACGATAAGGTGAGAAGAAAAAAAGATATTTGAGAAAAAGAAAATCCACGGCACACATTCCAATCTGAGTGCTACATTGTCAGAGCGGCTCTCTTCCAGATGCAGTGTTGAACAGAGGTTGTATCTGTCCTTTCAAGTGGATGTAAAAGATCAATGATATTATGTTGGAGAAGACCAGGGGTTTTTCTCTGATGTTTTTGTCAACATTTGACTCCCTATCAATGTCACAATAACATATTACCTGTTTGCAAATTCATTGCTGTTTGTGGGTTCTACATAGAACATAGAAGAATACAGCGCAGTACAGGCCCTTCGGCCCTCGATGTTGCACCGATCCAAGCCCACCTAACCTACATTAGCCCACTATCCTCCATATGCCTATCCAATGCCCGCTTAAATGCCCATAATGAGGGAGAGTCCACCACTGTTACTGGCACGGCATTCCATGAACTCACGACTCGCTGAGTAAAGAACCTACCCCTAACATCTGTCCTATACCTACCCCCCCTTAATTTAAAGCTATGCCCCCTTGTAATAGCTGACTCCATACGTGGAAAAAGATTCTCACTGTCGACCCTATCTAAACCCCTAATCATCTTGTACACCTCTATCAAGTCACCCCTAAACCTTCTTTTCTCCAATGAAAACAACCCCAAGTGCCTCAGCCTTTCCTCATACGATCTTTCTACCATACCAGGCAACATCCTGGTAAACGTCCTCTGCACCCGTTCCAGTGCCTCCACATCCTTCCTATAGTATGGCGACCAAAACTGTACACAATACTCCAGATGCGGCCGCACCAGAGTCTTATACAACTGCAACATGACTTCAGTACTGCGGAACTCAATTCCTCTACCAATAAAAGCCAGTACGCCATATGCCTTCTTCACCGCACTATTTACCTGGGTGGCAACTTTCAAAGATCTGTGTACATGGACACCAAGATCCCTCTGCTAATCCACACTACCAAGTATCCGTCCATTAGCCCAGTACCCCATCTTTTTATTACTCTTACCAAAGTGAATCACCTCACACTTAGCTACATTGAACTCCATTTGCCACCTTTCTGCCCAGTTCTGCAGCTTATCTATATCCCGCTGTAACCTGCCACATCCTTCCTCACTGTCTACAACTCCTCCGACTTTTGTATCATAGCAAACTTGCTCACCCAACCTTCTAACTCCCCCTCCAGGTCATTTATAAAAATGACAAACAGCAATGGTCCCAAAACAGATCCTTGCGGAACACCGCTAGTGACGGCACTCCAAGATGAACCTTTGCCATCAACTACTACCCTCTGTCTTCTTCCAGCCAGCCAACTCCTAATCCAAACCTCCAACTCACCCTCAATGCCATACGTCCGTATTTTTTGCAGTAGTCTACCATGAGGAACCTTATCAAACGCCTTACTAAAATCCATATACACCACATCTACCGCATTCCCCTCGTCCACCTCCTTAGTCACCTTCTCAAAGAATTCAATAAGGTTTGTGAGGCACGACCTGCCCTTCACAAAACCATGCTGACTATCCTTGATCACATTATTCCTATCCAGATGTGCATAAATCCTATCCCTTACAATTCTCTCTAAGATTTTGCCCACAACAGAAGTGAGACTCACCGGCCTATAGTTACTAGGGTTATCCCTACTCCCCTTCTTGAACAAGGGAACCACATTTGCTCGCCTCCAATCTTCTGGCACTACTCCTGTAGACAACGAGGACATAAAAATCAAGGCCAATGGCTCTGCAATCTCCTCCCTTGCTTCCCAGAGAATCCTAGGATAAATGCCATCAGGCCCAGGGGACTTATCTATTTTCACCCTTTCCAGAATTTCCATCACCTCTTCTCTACATACCTCAAAGCCATCCATTCTACTTAATTGTGACTCAGTACTCACATTGACAACAATGTCCTGTTCCTGATTGAATACTGACGAAAAGTATTCATTCAATGTCTCCCCAATCTCTTCAGCCTCCACACGCAACTTCCCACTACTATCCTTGACTGGACCTATTCCTACCCTAGTCATTCTTTTAT